>NW_025765407.1:0-178392 GCF_003918875.1 Haliotis rubra
CCCTAAGAACTTTTCTGTATTCACCTCAAGACTCCATTTTAAATGACTGTTATGTGACAATTCTACATGCATAGAAAATGCCACACTATGTATTCCAAATATTCAGAAACTATACTTCGCTGATGGTGTTTATATTAACAAATGTATGGTACCCAATGTTTCAAATAGATTCTGGAGGGAGGTTGTGGAGGCATGGTCTGACTATCTAACAATTTGTTATCAGAATGAAATTAATAATACAGAGGTCCTAAATCAATCACTTTGGCACAATAACAATATTTTGATTGGTGGCAAAGCAGTATATCACAGGAACTTGGAAGAAAAGGGAATAACATTCTTGAGAAATATAGTAAATGTGGACGGTAACAAACTGTCTTTGGAAGAACTGAATTATATAAATATGATATAGAAGTTGATTTTCTTACATACCAAGGACTTAAAAGAGCAATCATTGGATATATTAAAAAGAGGAATTTCACCGTTAAATATGTGGAGAACATACTTGCCTACCCTATTTTACCTTTTTTTATCTACAAAATAGTTAGTGGCAAACATTTCTATAAAACACTATGTCAATTTATTTTAATAAAACAAATGGCCAATTAAAATGGGAAACAAATATTGAATAAAGACTGCCAACAGAAGGAATGGAAAATATTAATTTGATGGCTAATCGATGTACTCAAAGCGTCGATCTAAAATGGTTTCAGTATAAGATAACTAAGAATATTTTGACAACTAATAATCACTTGCATAAGATTGGTTACATTGATTCACCTATGTGTTCGTTTGTGCCTGGGAGTGTTATGCATTTATTATGCGACTGTACACATTCAAGCAAAGTGTGGAAAGAGATGGCTAAATGGTTAGAAAGGTTGGCTGAAGGATACATTGACTAAACACCAGAAAGTATTATTTTTGGTTTTAAGGGGAGAAATAATAATCCACTTAATGTCATTTGTCTCATGGTGAATCAAAATATTTACAATATGAGCAGAAAAGGGAGAAAACCTAATTTTAAAAGCATCCAAAAAGAAAAATATTAAGTTACTTTCAAGCGTGTAAATTTATCGCCTTTACAAACAACAATCAGTGCAAATTTTTTTACATTTTGGACCTCTTTCCACACGCTCTTTTTAGACTTGTAGATCAATACTTAATTGTAAACTTTAAAGAGTACACTTTAATGTAAATATGATTTATGCCTTTCAGGTGATTAGAAACAGTCAAACATGCAGTACACGTTTTCACACACTGTACTATGTATACTTATGTACATGTAAACATCTGTTGAGATATAATGGGTAATGTTAAATGACTTATACCTTGCATGTTACCAGATGCAGTCAGACATACACAAGTTGTAATTCATATACAATACGAAACAACATTATGTACCGATGCCTACCTATGTATTATGTAGTTATGCCCACTCATCTATATGTAATATCTGCAAATAAAGAATGATCAATGTAACACCATCTAATTAAGGCCCTATCCCAAACCTGTAGATACTATCTTATGTATGCCTTGTATATGTGAACATCTATTCATAATTATACTATCATGTAAACATGTACTGGGAAATAAAAATGTTAAATTAAAAAAATAGATTTTTATCTGTCTGTCTGTCTTTCTTGAAATGTCCTCTTTTCCCAGTGGTTGATGTTGGTATGTAGAATCTTGGTTTGTTGCCAGGTAATATGGTGGTCGGGATTTTTGATGGGGCGTTCCGAAAAGGCAAATTTCATGTCAGATTTTCTACATAGGTCGTATGTTCTTTTATCCTGGTGGATATGGGGCGTAATGTATTTGTCTTAGATTGTTATACCGCCAATTTGTGGATATCTTAGACTGTTATACCGCCATTGGTGGATATGGCGCTCGTCACGCTGTTATACCGCCATGGCTCGTCACGCCGAAGACCCGGGTTCGAATCCCTACATGGGTACAATGTGTGAAGCCCATTTCTGGTGTCCCCCGCCGTGATGTTGCTGGAATATTGCTAAAAGCGGCGTAAAACCAAACTCAGTCAGTCAGTCAGTCAGTTATACCGCCAATCTCATTGGTGGATATGGGGCGTGATGTATTTGTCTTAGATTGTTATACCGCCAATCTCATTGGCTAATTAAACGAAATCATCACCATCACCATCATGATCACTGACTCAGCATTCACCTGATGAATGGGGAATAGTTAGCTGTGAAACGTCGTATAAAGAATAAAAAAAAGTTGTTATCCATAGATGTGTGTCATGTATTCATGTTCGTCCAACTTCTGAATGCCTTTAATAAACTTAATACGGTGAAAGTGAGATAGGGTGGGCACGAATTTGTATAGAATATCCTCAACAATATTTATGATTCCTGTTTTTTTCAGTACGTTCTTCCGCGAATATTTTATGTCATCGTTAAACAAAGCACGTGAACGTACTGCGAAAGTAGATTGCGTCAGGGGCTGGTGATAAACCGACGTCGATGAGAACGTCATACAAACTGCAGACGTCGCCATCATGTCTGAGATACACGCAGTCTTGTTGGCGACAAAGACGTGCACACTGGCGAACATCAGATATGCTTGTGTAGATTTTGGATGGTATTTCTGTGACTTCTCTTTTGTCCAGACTTTCCATCCTGTAATAATACGTTCTTCCGCAAATACATCTTTGAAAAATGGTGACCAAGAACCAGCCCACAATCACAGCGGTTGACGTGGCGTCCATGTTCCTGGAAGGCGATTGCTTCTGTGCTCCGTTTGCGTCACTGACAGTAATGATGTAGCTCAACTGTGAAGCTCACCTTGCAAACCCCGAATGCCTATGTCCTAAGTTAAAATCAAGTTCATATTGGATATTCTCTTGTATTAGGATGGTGATTGGTATCGAGGGGCATAGGAGAAATGGATTACCTCTGTTTCATAAGTGACTGCTGGACACGTTTCATGACAGATAACAGGAAAGTATGTGAAGGGCAAGTGAGTTAAACGGTGGAATGTCGTACGATCTCCTTCTGAAGTGTTTGCCATTCAGAGAAGAGCAGTGTTAAATAATGTATGTACAATTATAGATCCAAATCCGTCCAACCACTTGGCGTGTTTTTTCGAAACTCTGATCAACTGCAGGAAACGATGTTGAGAGACGTATATGGGTATTCGGATAGGATCTATATAAAGAACTCTAAATATGTTGCAGTGGTTTCCAGAGCATATCGTACAGACAACTACGACTATACCTAAGGTCAAGCTGGAAGCATCATTGTTAGCCTTCTTTACACTGAAGAAAAATCATCTCAGGCAAATCTGAGGATTTTGTGATGGATTTTGATTGATCTGGAAGCCTGCTCATGTTATATATCTTAGTCGTGCCTCTCTCAGTTCACACAGCCTTTAATCACAACAAACATGGCCTTGACTTTGCAACGAGATACCTTTATGTGTAAGGCTAATTATATAATAATTCAACTTGATTTTATGGTAAATTATGAAACATAAATATATCACTATTTGTGCACAGGCCGTAATTCATAAATGCATCCTATTAAAACTACGCACGCATACATGTTGATGAAGTAAGTTGATGGGAACTCCAGTCTTGTTGGTGAGTATTTATCAGACAATCCATTATGTTGATCACTTGGACTCACTGTACTCATTATACATCATGTACTTATCGAGAACAAAGAGATAGTTTTAGTACCAACTTTCAACCAAATCAACCAACTGGCCGCTTACCACATATGAACTGACACAAATGGAAACAGTTGGTAGTTATGACAAAATATTGCTGTAGAAATTTAAAAACAAACTACCTGTATTCAACAAAAATTACATTTTGTTGTTTCATTACTGCAACAAGTATCCAACTGTACGAAAACATTTTACATCAGGAGTCACGAGTGTTAAAGGTGCGACCTGCGTGTTACATATAACTTAGTCGTACTTTCTCTTTTCTAACCTCGGTATACTGCGTAACTATACTCGGCGTCATTAATGAAGGGTCAAGCTATTGCTAACAGTGTTTCTTAAAAGTTGTAAAATCTTCGTTTTGTTTGAAATATATACAACTGAAGGTTTTACAAACTTTCCTAACAGTATGGAAAAACACATAAGGTCGTTGAAATGTCATTATTACGTTCTTTAAGGTCCGATACATTCTGTTACAAACTGCACATTTTTAATTCAAATTGTCAATATTGAAATCCACCTGCCACTTAATATCAATGATTTGCACGTGCAAGTCGCTCTATCCATGGAAAGTGGAGGACAATACACATGCATTGCTGCTTTTTCACCATCGTTCACTGTTCAGTTACCTGTTACCTGTTACCAGCTTAGAATGGGACGTTTTGGGGCACTTGCTGAAAGGGTCGCCATGGGTCCGTGGAATATGCACGTCGACCAGGTCGCCCCAGAGTCACAACAGTCCGAAATAATCGGCACATGATTAACTGCATTACTTAACAGATTCCGTAACGCAGCAGATCTTTAGACAACACACTTTAATGTTAACAATGTAAGGATATCCATGAGCACCGTTCGGCGACTTTTAAGGGCAGCCGGACTCCGCTGTTGGCGACCTGCAGTTGGAGATCGTCCATCCCTAACACCGCGTCACAGGCAAGCGCGTTTGAATAGACATGATGGCCGCTGGAATCAACGTCAGTGGTCTCGTGTGCTCTTCACAAATAGAAGCAGATTCAGTTTGTCCTTCCATGATGGTCGGCAGGGGATTTATCGTCGAAATAGACAGCGAATCACAGATGCAATTGTGGCCACGCATAACCGATTTGGCGGGGAATCGGTCATGGTTTGGGCAGGGATAACGCCTACTGGACGTACTCCACTGCATGTTGTCGACGGTAATCGTACCGGACAGCATTATCGGGACGAGATTCTGGCTCCTATAACAGTACCATTCCCGCAAGCTGTGCATGCAAAATGATATTGGACCGCTCAACCTTAACGACTTGCCACTATCAGTTCTGTTGTCAAGTGACGTCATAGTGGGTGCCTGGGCTTACGGTTCATTCGACATTGGCTTTGGACTGGCAGATATTCTGGGTCAAACAAGTCAAAGCAACCCGAATTTCCGCTTTAAATAGCGGTAATATTGGCTTTCTTGTTGGTGCTAACTTTAACAATTACACTATTAAGGTTGTTGTTGGACCAAAACCGAACACTGGCATACTTTGACATGTTGCAGGCTATGGTCTTGTCAAAGGCCAAGGTAGAAATAGCGTCACTTTCTGTTGTGACGTCACTTGAATTGTTCGATGACGTAATTGCATTCGGGCAGTCAACCCCGTCAGAAGTTTGTTCACTGTTTCCTTTTTCTTTTCAACACAAATTCCATGTATTTTAGTTAATAATAACGGTAATGCTATTTTTGAGAGGCATTATCATTTGCAGAAGCCCTCAGTCTTTTTCAACTGCCCTCTCCTTCGTCGGGCAGTTAATGGAACAACTCGGACTTCTGCAAAATGATAATGCCCCAAAATATAGCATTATCCTTATAATACTAACTTTTACAATGGTCAGCATTGAGAAGTACCCAACTTATCAGATTTGTATATTAAAAATTTCTTTGCCACTGTGCGTTGAAACTAGATAAATTAAAAAAAGACACGAGAATTAATAATTGTGAAAACATTCAAAATGATCCTCCCTAATCTGTTATTGCTTCAGGAAGTTTTTAATTCAGCGATATTAACATCATTTCACAGCCTTTATTAGAAGGTTTTGCTTTTAAATCCCACCTTTATTTATTTTATGATACCTGGACGTTCAGTAGGGTCGTTAAAAAATTGAAGTATTGTGTCACAAAGCATTCGCTAAATAATCCCTAAAAGGCGTTCGTTAGATTTTCCGTAACTGAGCGTAACTCGAAATATGGACAGTGGCAAGGTTAAAGGCAATGGGATTCCCCTAGCTCCTAGCAACCAACCATCTCCCACCAAGCCTTGTTCAAATGAATGCTTCAGGTTGCACACATTCCAAATATGAGTGATTGAGTGAGTTTAGTTTTACGCTGCACTCAGCAATATGCCAGCTATATGGCGGCGGTCTGTAAATAATCGACTCTGGACCAGACAATACAGTGGTCAACAGCATGAGCATCGATCTGCGTAATTGGGAACCGATGACATGTGTCAAACCAAGTCAGCGAGCCTGATCACCCGATCCCGTTAGTCCCTCTTACGACAAGCATCCAAATATGAGAATCGTGAGTGTAGCCAGGCCATTGTGCAAATTAGTTTGTGATTTGCAGTTGAGGCCCCATTCACAATGTGAATATGTATGCCATGGTATCCTTTCCTAGACACAAACAAATGTTCATCTTTTGTTGGCGCTTTGATTGGGATTATGGAACCGTCTATAGATCCAAGCACATTGGTAAAGTTAGCTATCTGGTTAAAAGCAGCTTTCATTTTCTGTTTTAAACTTGTGTTTTGGGAAAATTAAAATACTCATTGGCATGTTTGCACAATGATGTTGAGACTACGTGGACACATCTTGATGCTGCCAGTTTTGACAAACCTTGTACATCTGCACAGACGGACAAGAAACTCCCAGTTGCATAACGAAGCGCTGTCACCACTCGTAGTGAAAGAGTTTAGCTTTACGCCGCACCCGTAGTGATACACTTTGACCGACATGTAGGACGTGCAATATCATCTCTTATTAAATTACACAATCAAAAAATCTGTGGTCTGTTGAGTCTGAATCCTGCTTGCATTTCACCATCAGTGAGTGACTTTCGTTGAACGCCGCTTTTAGCAATATTGCAGCACTATCACGGCGGGGAACACCAGAAATGGGCTTCACTCATCGTTCCCATGTGGGGAATCGAACCCGGTCTTCAGCGTGACAAGTGAACGCTTTAACCACTAAGGACTACCCCACCGGCCCACATTCAAAGTATCTAACGGGGGTATTTCTGTAGCGGAACACACGGTTGACATTATGGATTCTTCTGTTTGTTCCCATTTCTCACGTAGAGATCAATTGCCATTTTAATACGTTCATGTGGATTACGACTAGACTGCAAATGGTTGGTCAGAGTACACCTTAAACACAGTGGCCAACTTGCCTTTTAAAGATTGTCCTAACTTTAAGGATTGCTTCGAGTTACGAGTTTACATAACGGTAAAATAATGCATGCTTAACCATTATCCTTGACAAATTAACGACTGCTTCGAGTTACGAGCCCCTGAACACCATGCCAGGTGTGAAGGTTTCAGTTTTCTGTCAATCCATTTTTTTATTATGCAAGCATATTTTTCCGGCAACCTGTTTGGTCTAGAGGCGGTCACGTAACCGTCGACAGTATAGGGTAATGCTATTTTGAGGGCATTATCATTTTGCAGAAGCCCGAGGTCTTCCATTAACTGCCCGACGAAGGAGGGCAGTTGAAAAAGACCGACGGCTTCTGCAAATGATAATGCCCTCAAAAATAGCATTACCGTTATTATTGCTAAAACACATGGAATTTGTTTTGAAAAGAAAAAGGAAACAATGAAGGAATTTGACTGCAAGTTTATCCAAATCAACTTCTGACGGGGTTGACTGCCCGAATGCAAGTACGTCATCGAACAATTCAAGTGACGTCACAACAGAAAGTGACGCTATTTCTACCTTGGCCTTTGACAAGACCATAGCCTGCAACATGTCAAAGTATGCCAGTGTTCGGTTTTGGTCCATCAACAGTCTTAATAGTGCAATTGTTAAGGTTAGCACCAACAAGAAAGCCAATATTACCGCTATTTAAAGCGGGAATTTGGGTTCCTTTGACTTGTTTGACCCAGAATATCTGCCAGGTACTGACCTCATCACCAGTCTAAAATTGTATAACATTATTGCACTTTACGTTACACGGGCTATATCACAGGCTCATGCTTTCATGCATGCATGTTATCTTATGTATGGCAGTCAAAATCCAAGCCAGTAACAACACTAAGAGGGATATCATTAAAATGTTGTATATTTATTTAATGACAAAACATATCATTCCATTTGTGCAAATGTTGGAACTTTGATGTTCATACAATGCCATGTTTATTCACTAATTCATCAGAAACAACACTGCACATGTTATGACAACAGTCAGTCCAAGTTACAACATCTCTGGCAATCGTTTTTGTTGGAGTAGGTGTATTTGTTGACATGCATTACACTGTTTCCTCCTAAACACACCATACAGTAACTCCATGTGGACACTTATGTTGTGTGTGTAACACAGATCCATGTGGAAATTTTGTGCTGTGTGTAATAGATTTGTGTGTGTAACACAGATCCCACGTGGAAACTTGTGCTGTACGTGTAACAGATCCCTATGGAAACTTGTGTTGTGTGTGTAACACAGATCCATGTGGAAACTTGTGTTGTGTGTGTAACACAGATCCATGTGGAAACTTGTGTTGTGTGTGTAACACAGATCCATGTGGAAACTTTGTGTTGTGTGTGTAACACAGATCCATGTGGAAACTTGTGTTGTGTGTGTAACAGATCCATATGGAAACTTGTGTTGTGTGTGTAAACACAGATCCATGTGGAAACTTGTGTTGTGTGTGTAAAACAGATCCATGTGGAAACTTTGTGTTGTGTGTGTAACACAGATCCATGTGGAAATTTAGTGTTGTGTTTGTAACACAGATCCATGTGGAAACTTTGTGTTGTGTGTGTGGAACACAGATCCACATGGGCACTTGTGTTGTGTGTGTAACAGATCCATGTGGAAACTTGTGTTGTGTGTGTAACAGATCTATGTGGAAAATTGTCTTGTGTGTGTAACACAGACCAATGTGGAAAGTTGTGTTGTTTGCGTAACAGATCCATGTGGAAACTTGTTGTGTGTGTAACAGATCCATGTGGAAAACTGTGTTGTGGTGTGTAACACAGTTCCACATGGGCACTTGTGTTGAGTGTGTAACACAGATCCATGTGGAAACTTGTGTTGTGTGTGTAACACAGATCCATGTGGAAACTTGTTGTGTGTGTAACAGATCCATGTGGAAAACTGTGTTGTGTGTGTAACACAGATCCACATGGGCACTTGTGTTGTGTGTGTAACACAGATCCATGTGGAAACTTGTGTTGTGTGTGTGTAGCAGATCCATATGGAAACTTGTGTTGTGTGTGTAACACAGATCCATACTGGAAACTTGTGTTGTGTGTGTAACACAGATCCATATGGAAACTTGTGTTGTGTGTGTATAACAGATCCATATGGAAACTTGTGTTGTGTGTGTAACACAGATCCATGTGGAAACTTGTGTTGTGTGTGTAACAGATCCATATGGAAACTTGTGTTGTGTGTGTAACACAGATCCATGTGGAAACTTGTTGTGTGTGTAACACAGATCCATGTGGAAACTTGTGTTGTGTGTGTAACACAGATCCATACTGAAACTTGTGTTGTGTGTGTAACACAGATGCATGTGGAAACTTGTGTTGTGTGTGTAACAGATCCATATGGAAACTTGTTGTGTGTGTGTGTAACACAGATCCATGTGGAAACTTGTTGTGTGTGTAACACAGATCCATGTGGAAACTTGTGTTGTGTGTGTAACACAGATCCATATGGAAACTTGTGTTGTGTGTGTGTAACACAGATGCATGTGGAAACTTTGTGTGTGTGTGTAACAGATCCATATGGAAACTTGTGTTGTGTGTGTAACAGATCCATGTGGAAACTTGTGTTGTGTGTGTAACACAGATCCATGTGGAAACTTGTGTTGTGTGTGTAACACAGATCCATGTGGAAACTTGTGTTTGTGTGTGTAACACAGATCCATGTGGAAACTTGTGTTGTGTGTGTAACACAGATCCATATGGAAACTTGTGTTGTGTGTGTAACAGATCCATGTGGAAACTTGTGTTGTGTGTGTAACACAGATCCATGTGGAAAATTGTGTTGTGTGTGTAACACAGATCCACATGGGCACTTGTGTTGTGTGTGTAACAGATCCATATGGAAACTTGTGTTGTGTGTGTAACACAGATCCATATGGAAACTTGTGTTGTGTGTGTAACACAGATCCATATGGAAACTTGTGTTGTGTGTGTAACACAGATCCACATGGAAACTTGTGTTGTGTGTGTAACAGATCCGTAAGGAAAACTATGTTGTGTGAGTAACCTAGATTGACACAGAGAATTAGATTGTGTTTGTGGCACAACACTGTACAGGGAATTGTGTTGTATTTGACTAATGGCCAGATAAACCTGTCTATTTACATATTCACATCCATTCAGCCCAAAGAAAACAATCTCCACATCTGGTACACATCAACCACGTTATACCATATAAACTCCCCTCACTGCACATATTCAACAGTATATGAACACTTCAGACTCCCAAGACAGACCGCACAAATAATTCCCAGAGCCCCAGTTCCGAGGATCAGACACCTGCCAGCCAATCAGTGTGGCTTGTGACAAGTGTCGTCATTAACATAGAACCGGGGCCACCAATCAATAACTGAACTAAAAATGCAAATAAATGACACTGATTCTGTGACAGAAGTTATCATAGCTAACATACCAGTTCTAATCTTAAGACAGTGGGTTATCTCCTTCCCCAAAATATTATCTCCAACCAATGAAGATAAATTATGCACTTTACCAGTCACACGATGCTAAAATTATCTGTCCAATTAAACTGTGCGAGATGTTCAATAAGAAGACAGAGATTAGAGACAGTGGTATCCCTTATGAAATGAAGGTTTGAACTTGACAAGATGACACTGGGAACTAAAGTTGGCGCTCAGCTGTGGAAGTCAGATTACCCTCATCCGCCACCCTGTCAACATAAACATTGTAACAGTTTATAGTTTATCTAGTTAACAGTGGTCACAATATGCCCAAGTCTGGACCAGACAATTGTGCATCAATTGGGATACGAAAACATGCATCAGTGAAATCAACGATACCGACCACCTGATCATGTTCACTATTTCAGTTCCATGAGCTTAATGTGAGGTCGCAGCTCAAAGCTCTAGGGTGAATCTAGAATTTAAACAACCTGTCACTGCAAAACTACCCTCTCAGCATACTTGTTGGAAGATTTCAGTATTTACATATGGATCAGGTGACTAATGACAGTCTTCTACAACACTCATATTGAACTAATGACATGTATATTAGATGAACCCACCACTTCCTGGTCACTTGTTATCAAATGCATCAGTATTTGCCAACAATATAGCAAATGAGGGGCCGTTCATAATTTACGGCTTTGGGGTGATGATGACTTTTATGGAGAAGCATGCCCCCAAAATTTATGTACAAAGTAAGGGACAAACAAACCCCACCCCCCATATGTCATGTACAAAAGCAATGACCTCCCTCCCCTTCCAATATTTTTTTAAGCATAATTTTTAAAGGTCACATGCAACATAAAACACAACTTTGCAGATTCTGATGCCTTCGGTATGGACTTACCGGAACAAATCATCAAAAATGCAAATTCAACTTAAAAACTTGAAAATATCGGCGAGGAAAAAACAAGCTTAAATCAGAGTTCAAACGATTCACTTATTTTCCACAGCACTTGGGGAAAAGGTGGTTTCAACAGCTGGGCTGCCTTGGCGCTGGGCTGCGCTCATAGCACATGTGCAGTGAAATAGGTTCGCGAGCTAGGAAGCAGGTTGTCCGTGAATACTCGGTAAAGGCTTTGGTGTGAGCTAATTTTCTAATGTTTTGTTAATATTTCACAGGCTGAGCTTTTTATATGTTATGACAGTAGATTACCAATTTAACTGTTCATATAATTTCATTTGTCTTTTCACCACCACACGTTCTTCTTACTGAGTCACTTTCTCAGTTCGATACTTAAAAAGCAATGTCATTATTTAGCATTGACAGAATTTCTAACTGTGATATAGATATGTTGTTGTCACAGACAAAAACTCAATGTCTGTTTTATTGACACCTATGTGTCTGCCTGCCTGTCTGCTAATGACAATATTCAATACACAACTTCGATCACTGACCACATGCAATTTGAACTTAACACCTATCAGGCTATACACCATAAACAAAACACATTGATTTATGGCCCGAGTTCGGTCTCAATCACATTATGTAATTACAAAGACAGGCAGGTTGGATACTTGTACACATGATATGGTTTGATGTCTGTTGATTGCAAAATGTTATACACTAAAAATGAGCATGTATTTACAAACCCAAGTTACCCAACATCTCTATATACACACACAATGAGCCGTGATGGCATCTGCAAACAAACCAGCCGTTACACTTGAGTGCACACCCACCCGCTCTGACTGGATTCGGTATCCCGGCTGCTTCGTTTCTTGGGAAGTAAATCCAAGTACAAAATATTGCACTTTTGATTTACTTTAAACACTTATAATATTGTTTATATGTTATTTCATAATCAGCAATGTATATTATATGTCATGATTAAGTGATAATTGTTATTTAATTATGTTTGCTTGTTTGGGTTGCATGTGACCTTTAAATATCTTTATGTACAAAATTGCTTCCCCCCAAAAAAAACAACAACAAACAAACAAAACAAAACAAAATGGGTGGATCCCCCCTAAAATCATCACACACACACACACATACACCCCAAGCCATAAATTATGAAGGGTCCCTAAACATCATTGTGTTGAGATTTTAAAACCTTACCCTGTTTTCAAATTTCTTTACATTGGCACCAAAATTAAGCTGTCTTGCATGCTGCAAAAAACATAATATCTTAAGACATTTAAGATACTTCAAGAACTAATACTTTCAAAAAGCCTGTATACATTCTGCAACTAAATCCTTTGATTGATTAATGAAAGTTTTGTATTTGCCAAAGAATAAGAAGACGGCACAAAAGAACATAGTATTTTCATAACTGTTAACCAAACCTTATACAACAATGCATCAGGTATGAACAATATGGACGGCACAAACATTGTACATACCGAGTCCTTGACTTCCCTTGTCTGGGTGTCCTTTCTGTCCTCTTTAATCTGAAAAAGGATCCATAGCCTTTGTGCATATGCCAAATTTGAGGACTGAATGTATTATGATATAAATAACTAATTCAAATAATGTGATTCAGTTCACAAAGAAATTATCACACCTCTAGGATGAAAACTTCAGGCTGAGATGGCTGTGTCGCCATGGAAATCCCTTCATGACCAGCCAGGCTTACATCCTCCAGACCTCGGTGGTGGATCCCCAGGATCCCCTGGACCATAGCTTTGTTTTGAAAGTGAATTCTCTATCTCATATGAGAGCCATCCTCTGGAAGTTCATTTTTGTTTTATTCAGAGTTGCATAATTCGCTTAGGCTAAAACATGTAATACCTGTTTCTTAATTGCTTCCCTTTCTTTTTTCATTCTTTGATATTCCTCCATTCTTCTTTTCTTCTCTTTTTCTAGTTTTTCATCTCGTTGTTTTAGCTGAAACATCACCAAGGCAGGATATTATTTAGGCCTAAAAAACTAATTTTTAGAGTAAAATTGATATTTTATACTTATCCTGACTCATGCTCTTTTGCTTGTCTTCTTCTTCTTGCGAACATAGTGGAACACTTGTATCTCCTTAATTGAAGCTCCCTTCAATGTAAAATCACTAATTGGTACTCACCAAGAGTTGCCTCCCTTGCCCTTTGCGCGGGAACAGGTGTCGCCACCCTCTGGCCTCATGCTTCACTCTCTCCTGATTTTGCGAGCCCAACACTTGAATTTACAGGGAAATCCAAAGTGTTATGTGGGGAGGATGGGAGGAGGCTTATTCATGAGTCAGGATAAGTATAAAATATCAATTTTACTCTAAAATTACATATTTTTCCTTATCCTGACTCATGCTCTTTTGCTTGTAGAATCCTACGGAAACGGAGGTGGGAAAAAAACAGAATACTTTGGATTTATAAAATTAGTGATTTATATAGATATAACTGTAATAACCCCCTAACGGGAACTTCGTAAAGGCATAGACTTAGGATATTTCCTCTATTATAACCCATAGGTTTATATATTGCCATACTGGGGTATTACAATAATAATATACTATGATATTATCAAATAAAGATATAAAAGCGACTCTGATAGAGAAGCTATACAACTGAACATAATCATCAGTATAAGCTTAAGGCTGAGTAGACCTAAGCTAAGTATATACATAGCCCTAGAACTCCGTAGAGTTATAAGCTAGATAATGCATGTATAAATTATACATATTAATCTCGTAAGACTATGTGTTAACGTCTACGAGGGACTGTCAACTGCTGTGCGAGGACCAAGGGACCGAAATGGTGAATACCTGAGACGTCCTCGGTGGTGATATCTCTCAGATAGTGATTAGCAAACACCATGTTAGATTTCCAAAAGCATCCTTCCATAATTGTATTCAATGAACAGTTACCGTGTAGGGCGAGAGTGGAAGCCAATGCCCTGATCTCATGGGGATTTGATGCTGTTGGAGGGTCCAGGCCTGCTGCCTTGTAGGCGCGAAGTATGACAGTTCTTATCCATATAGATATGGTGGTACAGAGACTTCTGTCTGAGTTGTTGCCGATAAGGGATGAATAATCGCTTTGAGAAATCTTCCTTGTTTTGGAAAGTTGTAAATAGATTTTGAGAGCTCTGACTGGGCATAGAGATAAGTCCAGTGTATCTTGAGATCCGAGAATCGAGGATAGTGCAGGGATATGGAATAACCTGTCTGGTTGACCTGGTAGTTGATTTTTGGCGATGAAATCCCATCTTAATCCCAGGTGTGCTGTGTTTTGATTGTCATCAAACTGTATCCTCTCATAATCTAGTGCGTGAATTTCTGACATCCTGGCTGCCGTGGCTAGAGATAACAGGAAAAGCGTTTTCTGTGAGAGAAATTCAAAGGTTGTCGATTCCAACGGTTCATAAGCCTCACTTGTGAAGTGTTGTAGCACTATATTCAGATCCCAAGCTGGGGCGGAACTTCCGCTTTGGTCCTCCAATCGGAAAGCACATAGTAAGGCCAGTAACTCTGGAGTCTTAGTCAATTTGACACCCGTTCTCATAGTAATCACAGAACTAAAGCTGCAAGATATGTTGACAATGTCGAGCCTTTTAAATGTTTGTTTTGGTAAAGTAACACAAATAATCTGCCACTTGTGGATGAGTAGCATCTCTCGCTGTAAATCCCTTTATTTGCTGCGTAATTTTCGAAACTGTGCCACTTGTCGCCGTACATTGCCACGTGTAGAATTATGCGTAAAGGCAAGCGTGACCTTTTGCCGCCCTGGTAGAATATCCTCTCTTGTTTAAACACATTTTAATACAGTCCATATTGAAGTTGGAATACTTCTGGGCTTCCGTGCATCTGTTTGGTGTGTGGATGTACTAATAGATTTGAGCTTGGTAGCTCTAGTGTCGGTTGACCGATTTCTTGAATTAGAATGGGAAACCACGTTCTGGCTGGCCAGTAGGGCGACCAAAGTGAAGTTGGAGGCTCTGTGTTTGTCTGATTTTCTGTAACACTTGAGGTATTATTGCTGGCGGCGGAAACGCTGCGATGCGCATTGAGGCCTTCCCAGGATATGCTTAGAGCGTCCGTTGCCCATGCTTGTGGGTCTGGGACTGGTGACACGTAATGTCGGTAGCTGATTGTTGAAGCGTGTGGCTTTAATAGATCTACTAGCGGCTCCCTATTTGCTTGATTATCTGTGCAAAGATTTCCGGATTGAGCATCCATTCTGTCGGGTGACGGTTGATGTGGCCGAGAGAGTCGTCTGCTAGTACATTCTTGGCTCGTGGAATGTGACATGCTCTGACATGTAGGTTGAGATCGTGGATTAGATCGAACAGTTGAAAGCTTAAAGTCAAAAGGTTCAGTGATCTCGTTGAGCCTTGTTTGTTCACATAGAACGCCACTGTCGAAGTTGTCGGTATGAATCATTAGGTGCGATTTTGTAGAATGGTGCTCCAATGAAGTATGGCGTTGATTACAGCTTTCATCTCTAACATGTTTATATGGAGCTTGCTTTCTTGCTGATTCCATAACCCTGATGTCAGTCCGTTGGCGAGATGAGCTCCCCAACCTTGGAGCCGCACGCTGCGTCTACATATAGATGGGTTTTGAATTCCTGCTCTGCTAAACAAATACCTTCGCATTGAGACATTCGACCTCCTGGTCCACCATAGTAGATGAGGTCTGAGATGTTTCGGTAGACTGAATGGTTGTAGGTCGTTGAGATGTGCATTGATGAAGACCTGTAACGACGTAACTGTAATCTGCCTCTGACTGTCATGTCTTGGGCTGATGTGAGGGAGACCCAACAGGCTCTGCCAATGTCATAGTGGTAACGGAGAGAGTAGAGCTGGCGGAATGGTCTGTTGGATCTTGAGCCAACGGTCTTCTGGCACGACGATACGGTTGAGAGTCGCGGATAAATCGAATGCCTAGGAACTGCAGATCTTTGCGATGGTACTAGGTCCGACTTGAGTAAGTTTACTAACCATCCAGGCTGTGTTAGTAGCTTTATGATGTAGTTTAACTGTAGTTTGAGACGCTGTGGATCTTGATCTACTTGTATCCCCGTCGTCGAGGTAGAACGCGACTGGCGTAGCCCTAGACGATGTAGATAGGTGACAATAGGTTTCGTTATCCTTGTGAATAGCCAGGGGCTGATGATATTCGAATGGGAGTACTTTCCATTGGTAATGTAGCCCGCCTAGTGTAAATCGTCGTAGGTATTTCCTGGATTCGGGATGTATCGGGATGTGTAGATATGCATCTTGCAGATCTATACTGGCCATGTAATCCATGGGGCTTAATCAACTGTCGTAACTGAGGTAGATGTATCATGCGAAACTTTGGTGGGTTTGGCGAGATAATTCCTGTTGAAAAAGCTCATGTTGTAAATGAGTCTGTATTTCTCCTTGGAGTTTTTCTTGGGTACTAGGAAAACTGGGGAGTAGAAGCCTGGTTCGATGTTTACTTGATCTAGTACTTCTATGGCCTGCTTGGTTAGGAGTGATGTAACAGCCTCTCTTAACTTTGGTAGTTGTTGTGCCTGTAAGTCTAACTTGTGAGGGATTGACTGTCAGAATGTTGGAGAGGGCTTGTAACATTCTTCAGTTCTCCCAGTGTACTGGACCCACTTGGCTGGGGCTGTGAAGACTCCAGTCGTTCAACCTGTCTTTCAGCGTTTATAGTTGCGGGAACCTCTGGGTGTCCTGCCTCTTCCTGACCCTCCTCTATAGTTGCCATATGGGCGACGAAAAGAATCTTTTCCCCTGGAGCTGGCCATCTTCCTATCCCGTGCTCTCTGTAGTCCAGTGAATTTAGATCTCCCTGAGTATCTTTGTGAAGTCTGCCTGATGACGCTGGCTAGCGTGTCCATCGACTTAATCATAAGGACTTTCTGGAATCCTTAGTGACTTCCTTGGAGACTTTGTCTATTCCTCCGGCCAAAGATGGATGGGGAAGACCACGGGCTGTATAGATTGGAGCTGTAAAGTTCTCACCCCAGCTGCAGGAAGCGAGGAGGCCTTGACGACGAGCTAAGGTTAGCGCTGCTGAGACAGATGTGAGATGATCTGTTAGGAACTGCTGGTCCTTCTTTTTTGCATCAGTAGGGCCGAGTAGATCATCCTATCATCTTCAGAGGTCGATTACTTAAATCTGGTGATAAGTGTCTCATTGATCGTTCTAGATCTATTTAGGCCAAAGAACATGCGCCTCGTCATGGTTTCTATCTGCACCAGCTTGCGCATCGTCAATCTTGTAGTTCTTGTTCTTGACATCGCTGATCAGCTTGTAGTTGTCATCGATGTCTTGTGCCTTGAAGAAGGGGTCCATGTTGTGCGTTGAGAACTTTCTTGGCTGAAAGTTCGGCAGATGTGGTGTCTGAACTTTCGTGGCTTTATGGAAGGCTGTATCTAGATTCTGTGGCACCGCAGCAATCGGGTCGATCGGAGGTAGGGTGACGGCGCCTGCATCGCCTTCCTTCATCAGGTATGTCTCGCGCCGAAGTTGCCACTCTTGGAAGGTGAAGAGAGATCTAGGTTGTTTACCATCCAATATCGTGATCTCAGCCGCCTGAGAAAATGATGCCTCCATCATCTTCTATCCCAGCACGCTGATGAGAGGTTGATGCTCTTCTGATGGTGGACTGTGTGCTGCTATCTCTATGTCGGGTGACGCTTTGGGGAGACCTGACTGTAGACTTGTGTGCACACTTGTGTGGTGACCGCGCAGGTGATCGGCGCGGGTGATGTGCGAGGAGATCGGCATGGTGAACGGCGAGGAGATCGCCTTGGTGATCTGGCGCCTATGGGATGACCTTCTCGGAGACCTGTGAGGAGAATGTTGATAGCTTCGCGAAGCTCTTGTGTAGTCCCTCGATGTCCTTCTGGACGATGACGATCTGGGGTCAGGTGTCCTTCGCGAAGGCCTTCGCGAAGCTTCCTCTGCGGCCGGTCCTGGGGAACGGCGACTTGACCTTCGCGAAGGCTTCCGTGAGGTCTGGTGGTCTGAGTCCGCATCTAAGGATGAAGCCGAGGAAGGTGATGATCTCTCCCGCCTTCGCCAAGGCCTTCGCGAAGGCTGTAGATCTGGGTCCTTCGTCGAGGTGGTCTGCGACTTCCTTCTCGAAGGTGGCTGCTACGCTGACGGGGGATGCCTCTGGGGTGTCGTCTGCGTTGGAGCCTTCGCGAAGGCTCAGGCCCTGGGCTGGCTGCTTCTCCCGTCTGTAGTGGCCCTCCATCATGGTCATGATTTGCCACAACAGTTCATCTGGGATGGTCTGCGACGAAGTAGTCGGTGCCCTCTCTGCGATGTTAGCGGCTGGGCCCTCAGGGAGGTCGTCTGACATCAGTGTAGAGACATCAGGCTGCATGGCGATCTCTGCTGATGTCACTGTAGCTGTCACCGGTCGCTTCTTGTGGCGTACGTCAGGGATGATGATCGGCTGATCATCGTAGAGGCCCAGTTCGGTGGCTGGAACGATCTCGGCTGAGAAAGTTCTTGACGACTTCGTAGACTTTCCCTTGGAGGTAGACGCTGCCCTGGGGGTACGAAGTCTGCGTTGAGAAGACGTCGAGGCCCTCTTGGACTTTGGCTGCGATGACGGGATGTCTGGGGAGGCAGGACGCTTCTTGGAGGCGGCGGACTGCATCCCACGCCCCTCCTCCGAAGGGATCTCTAGCGGAACACCAGACGGGAGGGGGTCGATCGACAGCAGCTGACTGGATGGGGAATCCGATGTATCGGCCATGTCTAACCCTTGTTTGCGTGACCTATCTGCGGTACATCTCAAGACGTAAAGATGATATTTATTAAAAGCAGAATTAGATAGATTAATGCAGTAACTGCAACGTGAATCAACGCGCACAAGGCGTAGAACAACTAGGGCATAATGCATGGTCAGCAACAGAAAAACGTAATCTACAAATAGTACATATTTTCATCAACGTAATACTAGCTGAACAATCACGAACTCACGTGAATAAACAGTAGAAATACGATTAATTATCAATACAAATTAATGAAGGATACTAGCTATACCTCTATAGTAACCTATAAGAGGTAACTAACTAAGAAAAACCAAAGGATATAGTGTGTAAGGAGACACAGGCTCTCACATCCTGCTCACTGGTTAAGAAGGAGAGTGAAGCATGAGGCCAGAGGGTGGCGACACCTGTTCCCGCGCAAAGGGCAAGGGAGGCAACTCTTGGTGAGTACCAATTAGTGATTTTACATTGAAGGGAGCTTCAATTAAGGAGATACAAGTGTTCCACTATGTTCGCAAGAAGAAGAAGACAAGCAAAAGAGCATGAGTCAGGATAAGGAAAAATAAAAAGGTTGTGGTTCCGATTTCCCAACCGACCCTAAATATTCCTGCCGAGCCGAACAATGTTACTCACCACATAATAATGTAATTTTTAGAGTAAAATTGATATTTTATACTTATCCTGACTCATGCTTATTGCTTGTCTTCTTCTTCTTGCGAACATAGTGGAACACGTGTATCTCCCAATTGAAGTTCCCTTCAATTAAAAAATCACTAATTAGTACTCACCACGAGTTACCTCCCTTCCACAAGCGCGGGAAGGAGGGCGCCACCTCAACCCATGTGCCTCACTCTCTCCTCATATACTGAGCCCAACACTTGAATTCCCAGGGAAATCCAAAGTGTTATGTGGGGAGGATGGGAGGGCTTACCTCATGAGTCAGGATAAGTATAAAATATCAATTTTACTCTAAAAATTACATATTTTTCCTTATCCTGACTCATGCTTATTGCTTGTAGAATCCGACGGAAAAGGAGGTGGGAATATATAATACTTTGGATTTTAATAATTAGTGATTTGAACTGTGATGATTGTAATAACCCTATGGGAACTTCATAAAGGCACTGAACTGATGAATTCCTGCTGCTAACTTATCAGCTGCCATATAAAGGTAATTACAATTTACTTATTATGATAAAATTATATATAACATTAATACAATGCTTAAGACTAATAGACTTAAGCTTGTTAATATGATAGCATAAACTCCTTAGAGTTTGTTAGCTAAAATACTTTTATGATATAAACATAGTACTGAGCTTAAGATATGATTAAACTTAAGCTAAATATATAATAGCAAAAACTCCTCAGAGTTTATTAGCTAATATACTGTTATGAAGTAAACATAGTACTAAGCTTAAGATATGAATTAAACTTAAGCTATATATATAATAGCAAAACTTCGTAGAGTTTGTTAGCTAATATATTTTATGATATGAGTATAGTACTGTGCTTAAGATATAATTAACTTAAGCTACCTACATAGCCACAAAAAACTCCGTAGAGTTTGTTAGCTATTACATTTTATAATGTAACCATAATGCTTAAAATATGATGAAACTTAAGCTAAATATATAATAGCAAAAAACTCTTTAGAGTTTGTTAGCTAACATAGTACTGAGCTTTAAGATATGAATAAACTTAAGCTACATATATAATAGCAAAAACTCTGTAGAGTTTGTTAGCTAATACATGTTATAATGTAACCATAATGCTTAAGATATGATGAAACTTAAGCTAAATATATAATAGCAAAAAACTCTTTAGAGTTTGTTAGCTAATATACTTATATGATATAACATAGTACTGAGCTTAAGATATGAATAAACTTAAGCTACATATATAATAGCAAAAACTCCGTCGAGTTTGTTAGCTAATATATTTTTATGATATGAGTATAGTACTGTGCTTAAGATATAATGAACTTAAGCTACATATATAATAGCAAAAACTCTGTAGAGTTTGTTAGCTAATACATTTATAATGTAACCATAGTACTTAGCTTAAGATATGATTAACTTAAGCTAAATATATAATAACAAACTCCGTAGAGTTGTTAGCTTATATATTGTATGATATAATAACCATAGTACTGTTAAGATAATAAAAGAACTTAAGCAAAATATATATAGCATGTAGCTATTTAGTACTGTTATAAGATAAGTAGAAATCTGTAAGATTGACTTATCTTCTCCGAGGAACTGTCAACTGTTGTGCGAGGACCATGGGACCGAATTGGTGGATACCTGAGACGTCCTCGGTGGTGATATCTCTCAGATAGTGGTTGGCAAACACCATATCGGATCTCCAGAAATAACCCTCCATTACGGTATTTCAATAGCACTTGTGTAGAGCAAGTGTAGATGTTAGCGCTCTAATATCATGAGGATTAGAAGCTCTTGGAGGGTCGAGTCCTGCAGTCTTGTAGGCACGTAGTATGACAGTTCTGATCCAAAAGGAGATAGTAGTACGTGAGACTTCAGTCTGCGTAGCTTGTTGATGGAGGAAATAAATCTCTTGAATTTTTCCCTCCTGTTTGGATCGGTGGAAATATTTTCAGTGCTCTTACTGGCCATCGTGATAGATTCATCGTATCATGGGGTCCAAGTATATCATCAAAGTGTGATCATAAACCTCACTTGTGAGGTGTTGGAGCACTATATTCAGATCCCAAGTTGGAGGCGTGAAACTCCGCTTTAATCCTCCAATCGAAAGCTCGTGAAAGCAAGGCGAGTAACTGGGTTTAGGTTAACTTGACCGTTCTCAGTTATGACAGAGCTATTACTGCAAGATAGGTGGACAAGTTGAGCCTTTTAAAATCTTAGTCTGACGTAGATAACATAAGTAGTCAGCCACTTGAGGATGAGTAGCATATCTAGCTGTAAATCCTTCCTTTGCAGCATAATTGACAAACTGTGCCATTTGTCATCGTATAAGTTGCAAGTTGAGTTACGCAGGGCAAGCTAGACTGCTTTGCCGCTCTGGCTGAATAACTTGTTATTCAGACACGCCTTGATACAATCCATACGTGAAATTGGAATATATCTGGCTTTCCGTGCGCTTGTTTGGTGTGCGGATGTATTAACAGATTCGAAAGCACTCTGTAAGATGTAGTATTGGTTGTCCGATTTCTTGAATAAGAGTTGGAAACCACGCGTTCGCTGGTCAGTAGGCCGCACACCAAATTCAGATGGAGGCTCTGGCGCTTGACTGATTTTGAGTAAACCTGTGAAATTAACGCTGGTGGCGGAACAGCTGCACGCGCTGAGTCCTTCCCACGATATGCTTAGTGCTTCTGTTGCCAAAGCTAGTGGGTCTGGAACTGGCGATACGAATGTTGTCAGTTGTTTGTTGAATCGAAAGTGGCAAATAGGTCTATTAGTGTAGTTCCTATTTCCTTGATAATTTGAGTGAATATCTCTGTATGGAGCATTCATTCTGTCGGCGATGGTATGTGTGGCCGAGAGAGAGCGTCTGCTATCACATTCTTTGCTCCCGGAATGTGATATGCTCTGACATGTATGTTGAGATTGTCGATTAAATCGAACAATTGAAAACATAGAGTCGATAGGTTCGGCGACCTGGTTGAGCTTAGTTTGTTCACATAAAACGCCACTGTCGAATTGACTGTGTGAATCATCCACTGGGTATACTGTAGTAAGTTGCTCCAGTGCATTAAGGCGTGTATTACTGCTTGCATCTCTAGCAGATTTATGTGTAATATGCTCTCTTGATTGCTCATAGCCCTGATGCCGTCCTGTTGGCAAAATGGGCTCCCCAACCTTGTAGTGACACATCTAGGTAGAGAAGTGTTATCGTTTCCAGCTCTATTAACGAGACGCCTATTCAAACATTCGATCTCTTGGTCCACCATAGTAGATGAGGTTTGACCTGAACCGGTAAATTGAACGGTAGAGATTCGTCTAGATGCGAATTGATGATGACTTGTAACGGATGTAATAGTAGTCTGCCTCTGCCTGTCATGTCTTGAGCTGAAGTGCGTAACCCCAACAGGCTCTGTCACTGTCCTAGTGGTAGCGGAGATAGTAAGGCTTGTGGAATGACTGTTGGATCTTGATCCATGGTCCTCCGGTACAATTATACGATTCTCTGCAAGTTACAAATCAAAACCTAGAATTAGCAGATCTTCATGAAGGTTCTAGGTCCAACTTAAGTAGGTTTACTAACCATCTAGTTGTGTTAGTAGCTTGATGATGAATTCAACTGTAGTCTGAGACGCTACGGATTTGGATCCATTTGTATCCCGTCGAGAAGTCCTTGACGATGTAGGTGCACAACCAGGGGTGACTGCCATCGTTGAACTTTATGTAAAAAATCGCCTGACTGCCGTGCCCTCGTCCTTACTTGACAGGGGAGGTCTCTAACCTCAAGAAGGCAGCCCAATCATAAAGGTTCAGATTAGCTGGACTGTAAGGAGGCTTGCTCGTTCACTGATATATTGTTGTCACTTGCAACCTATGTCTTGAACTTTGAACTATGATCGACCTCTGCGTAGGGCGTTGTCCATCTCGGTCCAATCAGAACAAGGTATTTTGATTCTGTAGAGTACCCAGCTGTGATGTCACGGTGTAGCAGGAAAAGGAACCTTGTATAATATAGTGCCGTGCGTTGATATTAGAACAATCGTCGGTCTTCACGTAGCTTCGAACCCGGTTACCCGAAAGTGACCACGTGTTTCGAGGGTTAATGGTAAACGCTAGCTGAAACCTCCGCCGAGAAATACCTCGCTCTGTAATATTAATGCTGGGTAGGTTATTTTCCAGGCTGTCGAAAATAACTTCAGTCTTGAAGATAATTCCGACTTCCTTATATAAGGTTCAATAAAACTTGCAAGTTGTCAGCTTGTAGACTGTTAAAGCTGAACTTGTTGTACATATTTCTTCTCAGGAAATTGTTGACAATTATGAGTTTTACTCGCTGTAACAAGGCTGCTGTTCAATTTCGTTATTGAATTGTCTGCAGATCTGCGTAATGGTCACGCATGTAGATAATCGTATCGTAGTCCGGGATTGCATACCTAGCAATCTATATGGAAATGTTGATTCCTGTGAAGATCTACGAAACGTTGTTGATGCCCTTGATGTAGGTAGTCGGCTTGAAGATCCTTAATTAGGCTCTTCATCTGTTGATAAATTAATACAGCGACGTTCTGTGTTGTAAATAGCCTGTGCAATTGTCTTCGCGTAGGCTTGTAGACAGCATATGGCATACACTTGATAGACAACTCATGCGATGTCTTGAACGGACTGACGAGTAGCTATATATGACGAGTGGCTAGTACATGGAGACCTTGGAGGAGATTTCCTCGGCGAACGCTGGGGATATATCTTATCTCAGCATCTGAGAAAATGATACCATCCTCCTCTTCTGACGTATGGTCATATGTCGGAGTCCTAGATCTATAGGAAGATCTATGAGAGGACTGTGGAGAACGGACTGAGGAGTGGCTAGTGTACGGAGACCTTGGAGAAGACATCCTTCGCGAAGGCTGGGGGCTTCGCGAACGGTGAGGGTTTCGCAAACGCTGTGGGCTTCTCGAACACTGGGGGCTTCGCGAACGCTGGGGGCTTCGCGAAGCTCTTCTAGGCGAGGTAGAAATGGAACCACTTAGCCTTCACGTCCTTCGCGAATGTCTCGAGTCAGTGTCCGAATCGACATATGAGCGCTTGCTTCGCGAACGACCTCTGTGAATTACAAGGTGCGTGCTCGGCGAAGCGCTCCTTCTCCGCGAAGCCTCTCGCAATAGGTGAGGCTCTAGCTCCTTCGCGGAGGTGGCCTGGGACTTCCTATGCAAGAGCTCGCTCCGGGCTGGGATGCTCCTTCGAGGAGGCGCCTGTGGGCTCTGGGTCCCACGCTGAAGCCAAGGCGGGCTCTGGGGCCCTGTATGACTTAATATGGGTTGGGCTCTGGGGCCCGTGGCTCTGGGGCCTCTGTAAACCAGAACGGTCTTCCATCAGCCTCATGATTTGGTTGACCAGGTCGTCTGAGGCGGTCTGGCGCTGATGATGAGGGTTGTCTCTCTGCGAAGGTGACGGGACCCTCAGTCAAAATTTCTGGTGACAGCGTAGGCATCTCCGGTTGTGTGCTAATCGCGCTGAGGTGACAGTCGCAGATACAGGACGCTTCTTGTGATCTAACATCTGGAATGATAATCGAATGTCATCATCATATAAGGCTAATTCTGTGACTGGTAAAATATCAGAGGCAAAATTATTAGATTTTGTAGATTTCCCTTTTGACGTAGTTGTAGACCTGGGTGTACGAAGCGTACGAGATGATATGGACGCTTTGCTAGTCTTAGACTGAGAAGATGGCAGATCTTGAGATGCAGGTCGCTTCTTGGACATAGTGGACTGCGTCCCACGCTTATCCCCCGAGGGAAACTCAGGCATGCCACCAGCCGGTGGCGGGTCGTCAGTCAACAGTTGACAGGGAACATTAATTTGTGATCTATAAGCCATGACTGAAATTTGTTTCATAGATTTATCTGCCTTCCGTCTAAAAACGGAACATAAATATTTATCAAAGGCAGAAATTGGTAAATTAATACAAAATTTACGAGAAACAAAAGAACATGGAGTAATGCAACTAGGGCATTTTAAATGTGGATCAGTAGCAGAGTAACGTAGTTTACAATCTGTGCAGATTCTCATTCACGTAAACTACTGAACAATCACGGCGAACCGTGAATAAACAGCAGAAACACAATTAATAATCAATGCAAAATTGAATAAGGATACTAGTAACACCTCTATACTAAGTATAAGAAGTACTAAACTAAATATAAATAAAGGATATAGTGTGTTGGGAGAAACAGACGCTCTCACGTCCAGCTCACTGGGCGAAGAAGGAGAGAGTGAGGCACATAGGTTGAGGTGGCGCCCTCGTTCCCGCGCTTGTGGAAGGGAGGTAACTCGTGGTGAGTACTAATTAGTGATTTTTTAATTGAAGGGAACTTCAATTGGGAGATACACGTGTTCCACTATGTTCGCAAGAAGAAGAAGACAAGCAATAAGCATGAGTCAGGATAAGGAAAAATAATTAAATTTATTTTCTGACATATGAGTAATGTAAAAATATTTTGAAAACAACAACTAAAAACACCTACCTACCTACCCTAGTTCTGAAATGTAGGAAATCGGAACCACAACATTTATTTTTTTTGGGCCTTAGGAGAAAGTTTCTCTCTGAATGTTCTACACAACAAAATTCTGACAAAACAATGTTGAACTTCAAACATATGTCTGGATCAATTTGTAAAGATCTGGATCAAGTTGGTGGAAAGGTTCTCAAGGAGATATATAGATGTATGTATAATTCCTGGTAATACACTTGTACTCTACCTCTGCCTCTGTCCATGCTGCAGTCTCAGTGGGAGCTGCAGGTGACGCTGCTGGCGGGGAGGTCGCTGCACTCTGAGGTGGTGGCAGTGTGCTGAAGCAATGCAGTATGTATGGTACATATATCATTAGTTACATCACCATTTGACAGGTAGTACAAGATAGCCTGTTTTAATCCAAATTTCCTTCAGCCTTTAGCTTCAGTAAATGCAGATTCAAACAGATTTACCCATCATATTTTAGGTGCTACTTGTGTGTTTTCCAGAACCATTTTGATGCATTTTTCTTCTATTTCTGCTGCAGTATTGGACATAAAGCATTTCTCCATAATTGTTGTCGCAGATGAAGTTTATCAACCAATATTCAAAGGGACATAACTCTTCTAGCCCTTAACAGCTGTGTAATAACTGACTGGTTATTTCACTCTTTAGTTTATATATTGGTTCCAATCTGTTTCCACTTCATAGATAAAAAGCAGTATATTCTCAAAAACATTTGATAAAAAGAATGTTTTGTGGCAAAAACAGTTGAATTATCCATTTGAGTTGGATTCTAAAGAAATTCCCACATTCAGGACACACCAGGGAACAGGACAGAAATCTAACCCAGGCTCTTGAAAATTATTCTTTGAATTCATACAGGAAACATATCCCTTATTAAATCTACATGAACACAGGAAACACTACCAGTGTGTGTGTGTGTGGATGTGTGTGTGGGATGTGTGTGTGGGGTGTGTGTGTGTATGTCCCCAGACTCACTGTAGGTGTTCCTCCAGGATGTTTGTTGTAACGGAGAGATCATGATCCTCCAGATACATCAGCATATCGTCAATCTGTAACATAATACAAGTTGATATGCAGTCCAACACCACCATTAACTCCTAACTACACTCATGGACACACAGACTTCCAAAACATCTTCAGCCAGGATATAGGTGGATATTCCTAATATCTCGCAGTGAGACATTGTTTCATACACCACATGGAATGCCAGCTTTGGATTAGCTGAGCAGTTTTTATTACTTGGTTTATTGTTTGGTTACCATGGTAACTGATACCCCTGATACCCTTCATAGTGAGAAGATTCTGTCAGTCAGCTTACATAAAAGACGAAAAATGTTTGTAAATAGTCAAAATTAATAGACCAATAACATTTGAGAGAGTATCGTTTCTTAATTATAAATTCATATGGGTCTATTTATAGTTATATTACCAATCAAGTAAGAGGGAAAGGCTAGTCATGAGTACAGAGAGTGTAATGTTTCCAATAGTACAGAAGCATGGTTTGCTGACATACATGTAATCCATGTCTAACTCCCTAATTCGAGAGGTTGTCGTCAAGGGGACCCATTTCACCCGATCTTTTCTTTTTGTTGCCAAATTCTAGGCATTATGATCCGTAGGAGAATTTTGATATCAAGGGTGTTGTACTAAAACCGTAAGGAATATAAACTAGGCCAATATGCTGATGACACTCAGCTTTTCCTGGATGGCACAGAGGATAGTCTAAAGGCAGCTATGGATACACTCTCTCTTTTTATAGAATCTCTGGATTGAAAATTAATGTTGATAAAACCAAAGCAATATGGTTAGGGGCTATGATTAATAGTAAAGATATTATCTGTAGGGAATATATATTGATTGGGTTTCTGGTAACTTTGAGGTGTTGGGTATAGTATTAAACGCTAAGTTGAACTAATCTCTGGGTTATAAACACAAAAGAAAGAATGGCTCAAATACTGAATACATTAGATAACTGTTATCAGGAAAATTACAGTTATTAAAAAGCTCTTTCCTCCTTGGTTCATATCTTCACAGGCAAATGCTTTTATTAAAGACCTAGAGCATACATGGAATGGGAAACCTGATAAAATAAAAAGAGTAACATTAAAAAGACAGGATTTGGTCTACCACTGTAGAGCTCCCTCGCACAACCCGCACATCTATCTAAGGAAGTGGATAACCTTTATTGAAGGGATGTGTTTCAGGCATGGACTTAGGTATAGATCATCTTTAAAATTGCCTATGAGAAAATACTTCATGAACCGTTGTGGATCTTATCTGATGCTTTTGATGACTTTAAGAATAGATAAAAGAAATAATTACAATAGAGTTTTAAGTAGACATACATGGAAAGCCACATTAAATGACCATTTACTCAAAAGGCTGTAGAATATTTTACGATAAATTGATCAAATCAGATGTACATCATATATTGGGACTTATTTTCTTAAATTATAGAAAATGTATCAAGGTTTATTTTGTGCATTCACAAAGCATTTACACAAGAAAGAACTAGTAAAGATGAAAATAATTGATAATGATCACTGTATATTCTGTAAAAAGAATCTGAAAAGAACATATATACGGAATGACTTAAGTACATATATTAAAACACTGTTAATATTAATATCCTATTTAATTTAAATTTACTATATTACTGGGGATTAACACTGGCTACCTTTTTATTGATAATATCATTCTTTGCGAAAAAAAAGATTCATATATTTATCTAGTATTAATGATAGAAAACCATCCTTGGACACATTTCTAAATTCACTAAAAACAATTCTATCAACTGAAAGATATATAGCCAAAAAAAAAACAACATGACAAAGTTCCAGAGAACAAAATGGCCCAAGGAATTGAAAACTGTAGCATCCTTCTTAGATAAATATATGATGCAATACCTACTATAAAGTGCTAATAACTACTATAAAAAGCTCTACTCCTATTATATTATATCTAGCTATACTGTGTGCTATGCTAACACAGTTATCTCACTGCACCATACTTATTACAGAAATGAACCAGAATAATATTCTCAAATTAAAATACTTATTTATATAAGTGTAGCATGTGCTATATACAGTATTGTTCTGGCTGGATCAAATTGTTACTAGTGGTCATACAGGATATTTCATTACACTATTTTGTATAATGATTTTCCATGAAAATCAAGTGTAATATCATGTTAGCTCAAGACTATACCCTCTTAGTATTTGATGCATATGTCATGCTTGTTTTACTATTTCACTAAATGATACTCAAATATCACCATGTATGCTTCACTGAAAGTTTGTCTTACTACATCACCAAATGATACTTAAATATCACCCTGCACGCTTCTCTGAAATGCTTGTCTACTACTGTTTTTCATCAAGTGTCCTTAATCCTGTATCCTCTTAAGTTGATGGTCATGCTTGTTTTACCATTACACAAATACCACCATGTATGCTTCACTGAAAAGTGCACTTCACCAAATGTGCTTCATTGAGATGCTTTGTCTACTACTGTAAAATAAATGAATATACATGTATTAGTTAAAACTTACACCCAAGAATTGGATGCCCATTACACTCTTGGCATAGTAAACACTAAAATGGTCATGGAAAGTTCTCACCTCTGTCCATCCCATGGCCAGCAGGAATTCCTTGGCCCCGCCAAACTTAAGTAGCTTTTCATGTATAGCCTTGTTCTCCTTCACGGATCTTTCGGTACTTTTCATCACCCGGGTGGCTGCTCAGATTCCTGGATAGGTAATTAGACAAAAAATAATTATGCAAAATATTGTTGTTTCAAACCAAAACATGCAAGAGAATTGTATAATGATTTGGAAGGGATGGAGAAATAGAATAAACCAAGATTGTTCAGACAACATTCATCATCCTGAGCTTGTCCATCCGTTGGACCAATCAGATTCCACCTCTCAGATTCATGTCACATGCTCCTTTGGCCCTTGACAGACAGGGTTACTCAACATGGAATGAGAGAATCACCTGCTCAGCTTCAGAAGCGTCTCCACTGCAACCCTCACTTCCTGTTTGGAACCTTCATCACCCAGCATTTGTAGACATGTCCCGAAGTACTTCGGGATCATTAAACTCACTGGACGGATGTGCCATGTTCAGATTGTATGTTGTAAATATTATCAGCACAAAAACTTCATTTTTCTGTAAATAAGAAAAGGAACAAAACGATAGAAATTGAATATAGACACAAGGAGGTGTACGTGTAGGTGCATGTGTACGTGTATGTGCAGCTGCATGTACTACTAGCCCAGACTGAAGCCGCTTTTATAGTGCTAGCCAACTGAGATACCATGCCGCAGTGAAGCATGAATACCCCACACAGAAATATTATACTGACTCCGAGCTGACCAGTCCTTGTTGTACCCATTAATGCCGAGCGCCAGGCAGGGACCAACAAGTACCATATTTTAACGTCTTTTGGTATGACGCAGTCGGGGATCGAACCTGCGACTTTCCGCTCTCCGGGCGGACGCTCTAACCACTATACCACGGAGGCGGTCAAAAAATGCAAGGAAATAACAAGGCACATAGACATTTACTTTGTCGTAGGTTCTACAATACAATGATGTCAAGTTGGTGTTTGATAGACATAAGGTAGAGTGGAGAAGATAAAGTACAATTGGAATAATCCGAACCAATTATAAGTGAAAATATTACATTTTCTACACTGTACAAGAAGCAGTTCAAATAGCATTCCTACACTGGAATCTGACATGAGACACACGTTTGTGGCAGCGACATTAGAATCCATGATTGACAACGACATTAGAATCTGTGTCAAAATGTCGCCTATACAGAATATAGAAGTTGTATATCCATAAAACTGCCCTCATTCTACATTCAGAGGGAGGTAATCATTTCAACTTGAGGGTAAATAAATAAATATGTGTCTATAAACCACAATGTTATGCAACATTATTATATTGGATGATTGTTATTTTTGTTTGACATAAACACATTTTGATATACATTGTAATTTGTATTCTCCTAACATATCCCAATTGTAAATTAAAATATTATTAGAGTGCTCAGTGAACTTCGTTTTGAATCCCAAATATATCCATTGGTTTGTTTTTCAACGGTAGCTGTGGTAGAATCCATTCCAAGTTCCAATGTTCAGAAACTTTTAATAGAATATCAAATATTATGGGTCATGAAAGTAAAAGCCTGGATCTTATAGATGGTTGACACATTCATTATATAAATCCCATATTCTGCAGCTGACCTGAAGAAGTTTGTCATCCCTCATTCACAATGTGTACTAAATAAGCAGGAAAAAGCTGGTGAAATGGAACAGGTGCCAGTCCAATCGCCCCAGCTACAAAATGCCCCTGAGTTTTGGTAAAATTGTCACAGGGGGTAGTCAAAATGCTCCAATTTATTTAAAATGATTATATATATGTCATATATGCATAGTTTTTGTCAGCTTCGACTTATATTCTTCATGTAATATTACGTAGTAATATTTCTGATAAATGTTCCATTGGTAAATTGATAAGACCAAAAGTAATATTCCTGTATAGACAACACTGTAATACCAATTATTTGCATGTTATTAATGCTTTTACAAAAAAAGGTATTCTTTAACTATTTTCTTTACGTGTAAAGAATTACAAGAATAAAACGAAATGTTTGTATAATATGTTTATTGGCCGTAAATGCATAGTTTTTGTCAACAAGTATGGTATATACTAAGGTATTACTATATACCCTGGATACTATTATATGCAGAATATAATATCGAAGTTGACAAAACCACAAAAACTATGCATTTATGGCATATATTTAATCATTTTAAATAAATTGGGGTAATTTGACCAAATTTGTTGGGGCATTTTGTAGCTGGGCCGATTTGACTGTCAACCAAAGGAACTTGCCGTTGAACTACCCTAGCATTGTCTAGATGTTCACTTGGAAAAAAGGACAAAAGAAGTGATTTACGACTGAATCTGCGTCCATTAGTTAATCTTTGGAACATCAAAAACGATAAGAGTAGACTTTTCCAACTAAAACAGACTGAAAACATTAAAGACTACTGATGACAAACACCTTGAAGGTTCGTGTGACTTACATTACTTGCTGATTACACCATGTTGAACGAGAGACCTCAAAATACGGAAGTGCACGGTCATGATAATATTAGACCTGGTTCCGTCTACAATGAAAATGTTAAGCGTATACATGTTGTGCGCATTAACAAAACTCTGGTTGAAAAGTTAACCGGAAGTACTGGCGGATGAATTGTTGTTATGGAAACACAATTACTCACGGTGTATTTTTCAGTGATAAACGATCTAATACGATACAAATACGTATGACGAGATAAAGTTCAACTGTTTAATAGTACGTACACATTGAATAGTATAGTGTATGGTTAAAGTACCTTGAAGTGCATCTTATGCGTAAGGACTACATTTCAACTTTACCAATTTCCGGTTTCAGTGAGCAGGCTGTAAACAAATGGCTGATGGAGTACACAACTGAAGATGGCTGAACTTAAATATGACTTAGCCCTTGTCGACACCCAAAAAGATAAAAAGATACAACATCAGACCTGGTAAAATATTTTCTTTGTAAGCCGCTGACATGTTTGGGTCAATTTTTATTATGTTTTTGGATTTTGCTACATTAAACGAAAGAGCTAGTGCTTCTGTCATCTCTGGAGTCAGACTCCAGGATAGGTGAATGTTCGGATGTTCATCGTTTCTTGTTTCATTAATGAATTATAAAGGGTTCCTGGTAAGTGTTCGCCCGTAGCCCCCGCTTGAAATGTATATTTTATTTATTATGATTATTTCAAGGGGTTAGGTTTAAGCTTTAGATATAGGACCGCCACCGTGGTGTAGTGGTTAGAGCGTTCGCCCGGAAGGTCGCGGGTTCGATCCCCGACCGCATCTTACCAAAAGACGTTAAAATATTGTAGTTGTTGGTCCCTGCCTGGCGCTCGGCATTAATGGGTACAACAAGGACTGGTCGGCTCGGAGTCAGCATAATGTGTATGACTATAATATTTCTGTGTGGGGTATTCATGCTTCACTGCGGCGTGGTATCTCAGTGGGCTAGCATAAAACCAGCTTAAGTCTGGGCTAGTACAAGAAGCCGCACATACACATGCATGCACATCGTCATATGAGCGAAATATTCTCAAGCACGACGTTGAACCCAATTTCACCTCACCTCACCTTTAGATTTATCGTTATGTTAGGGTTAGTGCAGGCTTTCTATAAAAAAACCCATATATTCTTACTATAGATTTTAGGCATAGAATGATAAAAAATTCCGGGGGTTATCTTTCCGAAATGTGCATCAGAAAAATGTACATATATAACATGAATTCGGCGTTCTCCTGTTTGCTTTATACAGGTAAATCACAAGCAAGCTGAATCACTGTAAATGGGGATCAGGCTAAAACGTCACCACAGCAAAACGGCACCTGGCGAAAACGGCACCATTTGGACATAACGGAACCTCGACTTGGCGAAAGCGGCTACAAATCTTATGGCGAAAACGGCAGCAAATAATAATCTTAATTATTGGGAAAATCTTATTTGTCATTAGATAATCTGAATACAGAATTTTGGAATGCATCTACTCTGCCGACAGTGATTGGAAAGTTTGTGTTAACTGATAATCGGATTCCAGTGTGGTTAGATAATGAATGAGTCTATCCTGCCGACAGTGATTGTAAAGTGAATCCCATAGCCGATAATCGGCTTGTAGAATGTTTCGATAGTCAAAACATCTACTGTGCCGACAGTGATTGGAAAAGCATGCCAATTTAGCGTGAAAACATCACAACATTTGATGATTTAAGTACATTTACTCAACTCAAATCGCCCAAACTGAAGACATTCATGGGATATACACTGTATAAGCATCCGGCCAAATATGGACTTTGACGTGTGAACATGTGTTATGTGTTATGTTGACGGTGCTTTTGTTATCGTCTTTATAATCTTGTTATTTTAATGCAATGGGTCAGTGAGTGAGTTATGATTTTACTCCGCTTTTAGCAATATTCCAGCTATATCACGTGATATAATCTTGCTAATGTTATGAAATGAAATAAAAACCACAAGTCAACGTCATACTGTGTTTTATATATGTTGATTGCTAATGTTTTAATTAAACAAACTAAAATATAAAAGTCAACATCATACTGTGTTTTGTATATGGTGCCGTTTTAGCTCAGAAATCAGTAGCCGTTTTCGCCAATACGGTGCCGTTTTCACCAAACGATTTTGGTGCCGTTCTGCTGTGGTGCCGTTTTAGCTATAACCCCTGTAAATGTGCATAAACTGAACTTTAGGCGCTTGTTGTTATCGATGTAGCAGTAGTTAGGATGCCTATAATGTCATGCAGTTACTGGGGATGTTGCAATTCACCGCACACACAGAATATTCCACTGATTAATGTATCGATTATATAAATGAAATGACACATTTTGGGTGTAATACATTGTGTTCATGGCTGATCCTGGGGGTGGATTAAAAGCATTGTTTTTGTATGTAATTGTTCCTATTTTCATTGATGATACAACTAAATACATGTATGTCTTAGTTGGGCTCAATGTGTTTCCATTGATGATGAACATATTTCCTAAACATTCTCAGCAGTCAGCACCCTACCTTCCTCACTAAAGAGGTAAACGGGTAAGACCTGTGTCATTTTCTTTACTTCAATGGGCTTTGAATCCTCACAAAGATGAACCTAACTTACACATTTTCATGTATTGGTTTTATAAAATTTGTTTTATGAATAAAATAGGTACAAGGAGCGACTAAGAACCAAGTTTATCAAGTCACTAAGTCCAAATGACACATCCAAGAGCCTTGTGGGAAGGAACTGGGTGTTTCTCAAGGATGGCCTTGATGATTTCAGAGATGGTCTACCTCCTGCAGTCGAAGGCGATGTTTTCATAAAGGTATTGCCATGACCACAAGGTAGTTTTTCAGAATATGAAACTTAATAACATGCTTTGAGTCCAAGTAGGTACATAAATGAGGTTGCATTTTGCAGTTTCAGAATGCCCCAGTGCAAGTCCTGATGAATAGTTACTTACAAACACATTCATTCTCAATGTTATATAATTCTTTTTCTAAGGAACCAGAAATGGTTAAAATAGCTTTTTATACATTTTATTGACATGGAAAAAAATATCAACTAACAGCTTATCAACAAGAAGCCAGTTTTGTCAAGTAATCAGAGATAAATTCCAAACTGACTCCTTACCCTGAACTCTGTTCTAAACAGGGTGAGAAAGGACCTGGTCCCAATGTGACAGGCAGCAGTGAGAATGTCTCCCCAGTCAAGCAGCCAGCCATGCGGAACCGCTTTGACAAGTACCAAGTGTGTTACTCTCAGATTACTCCACAACAGCAGCAGAGGAGAGAACACATTGAGGAGATAGAGTATGGCTTGCTGCAGCATCCACTGGCTCTCTATCCTCATCTGGAGGAGAGTGTACCTCCAGAGGTCAGCACACATGACACTTAATGTTTTTGTGACCCCCCTTAACAATTGAATTACCTCTTCTGTTACTATAGTTACACATGGAAATGACTCTCTTTTATAATTAAAAAATAACTGTAGTTGTTTTTATAAAATATTATATAATATTATTATTAGGTTCCCGAACAGTGTTTCTTTAGTGTGATCACTAGTGTCATTCGCTTTTGCCATTAGCAGTAAGCAACCTGTTTAAATGGAAATTTATTCACTTTTCATTTGCTTTTTGATTTCATCTTTTTTGAATATTTAACAGTTGTTTGAGGATATCGTTGACATCCTTGACCCTGAAATGAACATGGGGTCGGAGGAAGGGTCACTGGTCACAGAGGGGTCAATATCAACCCAGAGTGCTCAAGAGATAGAACAGCCCAAGTCAACTGAGCCAGCTACAACTGAGCGTGTGGACACAGAGTGAGTCAGAGATTGTGTTCTGAGTCTTCAGTGCCTTGTCAACATGGGGGCACAACTTGCTGTGCAGTGTTGCTTCCCTTAGCTGACAGACCACCTCATATTTGAAGGGAAAGCTCAATACAACATAGTGCATATAATTACATGAAATCCTTGGACAATGTTGCTGAATGGCTGAATATGATCATGGGTTAAATTACAGCCTTTTACAAGTACAGATTTACTGTCAGCACACTAGGGGCGGTTGGGTAGCTTAATGGTTAAAGCATTGGCTCGTCACGACAAAGACCCGGGTTCGACTCCCCACATGGGCACATTGTGTGAAGCCCATTTCTGGTGTCCCCTGGCGAGATGTTGCTGGAATATTGCTAAAAGCGGCGTAAAACCAAACTCAGTCAGTCAGTCAGTCAGTAAGCACACTACCTGCGCTCATAGATTCAGGAATGATGGCTTTCGTTATGTCAATAATCACCAGCTGTAAAACATGCCCCTTTTTATATTCCTGAGGATATCTATTCCTGGCATCACCTGCCACTGAGACGAGTGTGTTGTTTGTACAGGCTGGAGGAGGGGGCCGTAAGGAACCCTTACCGATGGCTGCCTCGTAAGGAAGAGAAGAAGGACAAGAGGAAAACAAATGAGAAGAGGTCCAGTTCCCCCTCTCAAGTAGGTTGTCTGCCTCCCTGGCATGTGAGCAAACTCTGAATGTTTGGACTGCAAAGGGTTGTCACCAAGTTTATATCTGATCAGTACAACTTGTGACTGTCCTTTATGCTTATGTAACATCAACTTTCTTGTTACATGTTAACCAGGGATGTATCTAGACCTGCTCAAACGTTGATATTCAGCAGATATAAGTCTGCAGCAATTGACAATAGACTTCTCAAACTGGCAATAAAAAATTACATTTAAGTACATTTTTGCTAATATAGTATAGTCCAGCTGTAAGTAATGGTGTAGTGCAGATATAACAAGTGATATAGTACATTTATAACTGGTGGTATAGTCCATATGTAACTAATGGTATATTTCAGATGTAACTAATAATATAGTACAGCTATTAGAAATGGTATAGTCCAAATATAACTAATGGTAGCGTACAGTTATCACTAGCGTTGAAGTACAGTTATAACTAGTGTTAAATTACAGTTATAACTAACAGTAAATTACAGCTGTAACTAGTGTTGTAAATTACAGTTATAACTAACGGTAAATTACAGCTATAACTAGTGGTAAATTCCAGCTATAACTAATGGTACATTACAGCTGTTATAACTAATGGTAAAGTGCAGTTATAACTAATGGTACAACAGCTGTTATAACTAATGATAAAGTACAGTTATAACTAATGGTGTGGCTTTCTAGAGCTGACTTGTTTTTCACTGATAGAAATACCAATGAAGAAGAAGATGCTTCAATCCTTAGTTTATATTATTGCTTTATGTGCATTTGTAAAATGTTGGGTATCCATGATGAGTCCCGGGTGTATTTTATAACCAGTGTTCACTGTTTCTAGTAAGCCTGTGTAGTTCATTTACTGAATTGAGCGTAAGAATCATCATCCTCCTCCAATACGCTTGCACTGACCAGAGAAGCCCAGTGTAATGATATTATCATAGGTTTGTTTTACAGAAAACTGCAATATTTCAGCAGATTATTGCCTTGTATCTATTCATCTATGTTGAGTTTGTTCATTCCTGCATGATCTCTGACAACAAATTTAAGTTGCTGTGTATGATCCTAATCATCTCTTGTAAATTTGTTTAGCACCAAACACACTTAAACGATTAAATGCCTTACTAACAACAGAATCTGCCATTACCATAATTTCAGGCCAATAGCCATAAAATTGGTTTGCAAAATATTTTCCTGTCCTGGAAGTGGATTGAAGGACAGGCCTGGGATGCAAACTGCTGAAGCTGGAGGATGAACAATTTTATTTGATTATCTCCCTTCTCTCCACAGGAAGAGCACATCACCAATGTCACCAATGACTTCTGCAACTGGGTGGCAAGTCTGGGCGGCGAGTCCAACAACATTGAAGAATCGACCATCACCAGTCTGTTTGCCAGCGGCTACGAAACCAAGCCAGCTCTGTCTGTTCCGATTCACGTTGTCGAGCTGACCAACGTGCCACAGGAGCTGAGAATGTCAGCTGCAGCACCTCAACAGCAGCAGACCAACAAGAACCTGCCCCAGTCTGAGGAGAAGGAGAAGAGATGGGTTGGTTCCACTGATACTCCTGTTATATAATGTTGTTTGAATCCATGAAATATGTCTTTAACTCTTCCCAAAAATTCAAATTTGGGAGAAAAGGCAAGGGTAAACATAATACCCATGCTTTGTTCAATGTTCCTCCAAATTCATAAGTGGCATGGATAAAGTTTACTGGATGTGAGACATACATAGAGAATACTACACGAGGTCTCATTACATACGAATTATACGAAACAAGTGTCTTTCCTTATGGTATCTGACTGAGCGAAAGCGATGTCAAAAACCATAGGAAGGTCACGAGTTGGTAACATCTGGTGGAAACTTTGCGTTTATGTTTTTCGACGGATATAATGTCTCAGTTCGACTCACAATTAAACAGTGATAGGGCAACGTTCGCAATGTTTACATTCCAACAATGCATATAAGTTGTAGAATGAAGGAATTCACATGTTTGTTATGAATGAGAAAAGTAGTTCTGTTACGACGTGACCTAATTGAGAAGTCATCGGTTATCCAATCAATCAATGAAATCGTTACGACACAGGTCAATGTGATACGACACTTGTGTGACGTCTGAGATTAGTATGCAGTTACCCATACTTTGACCACGTGGGTAGTAAATTCAAATTATTCTCTATGACTCCATTTTTGTCACTGATGCAATACCTTGCTGCATGAGGATACCTCCACAGAAGGTGAAATATGTGTTAACTGTGAAAACTCAGTGATTCGGGAGAAGATTCCAGTCAAATGTCAGATTTCTCAAATGTGTCAGTTTAGCTTCTTTGCTTCCTCAGTTGTAATATTTTGAATCCATCATGGAGCACAAATACACCCATGATCATAAACCCTTAAAGATGGAGATGCACATAAAACAACATAGAATATCAACAACAATATACCATCATATCTTTATATTTTGCAATTGGAGGTCCATGTACCGAGAGTTGAGAACCCCAAACACTGATTGGTTGATTTGAAAGTACGCTTGATGAGACCTCGTCCAAATCAGAATTCCATGCAGAGAAGTATGATAGTAGAGTAAAAGATCTGATATTGATGAGATTATGTGGTATGTATTATGAATTCTTTCTCCTCAAAAGAAGTAGATCCACTGCTGAAGTTGTTCATTTCCCCTTGACTGAAATTACTTTGAAAAAACACTGTCAGTTTTGATGTTAAGTGTTTTCTTGACAGTTGTACACGGGAACATACCAACCCAGCTGGGTGAAGTTCAAATACGGGGCATGGTATCTCAACCCCAAGTCATGGCAGAGGCGGCAGTGGGACGATGCTCTCATCGACCCCAAGGAACTAAAGAACCAGGAGATGTCTGAGGCCAAGAAGAAAAGCCATGATTTGGTATGTGAGACATGTTGAAAATGTCCTACATACAGGTCAGATTTACTACTGTGTGTCTCACAAACTCCTGCACTGATCCAGTGAGTGAGTGAGTTTAGTTTTATGCCGCACTCGGCAATATTCCAGCTATATGGCGGCGGTCTGTAAATAATCAAGCCTGGGCCAGACAATCCAGTGATCAACAGCATCGATCTACGCAATTGGGATACAATGACATGTGTCAACCAAGTCAGTGAGCGTGACCACATGATCCCGAAAAGCATCCGTTAATTAAGCCTGTTCTGAAAAGCATGGGTTACTGAAGATCAATTCTAACGCAGATCTTCTTGGGTTGCACTGATCCAGCTACCTATTAATGGTTATGTATTAATGAGAAGTTTCTGTGTACCATTATATCAATGCTTAATAATTAGTGGAAATTGTTTTTGCTAAGGCCATTTCTTGTTGTCTTTAACTGAGGCTAGTAATTGTATGTCGTAATACGATTGTGAGGAGTTACATTTGTTATACTGATGATTTCTTATATCTTCATTCAAACAAGTTTCTTACTTTCAAAAGTACACCCGATACTTCACCCTGAAAACACCAGTTGTTCTGCAGAACGTGTAAGCCATGATGATTATTCTGGTTCTGTTGTCTCCCCAGAACCTCGAGTTGTCACAGATGCATGGCTCCAATGCTTTCATGGAATTCATAGACAAGAAGAATACAAGGAAACCGGAGGTAAACAATGTCGATATTACAACAGTATTCCATGCTCAAATCATCTCTGTGTGTGTGTGTGTGTGTGTGCGTGCGTGTGTGGCTGCTTGATATGAAAACCAACAAAATAACAAAGGCTTGCCTTTCATATATACATTATTTTAATGATATGCTTTGCAGTTTCTGGAGCAAGTATCAGACATTCAGACAAAGCAAGCAGAAGAAGAACAGAGGAAGTTGGAGGCAGAGTTACAGGCAAAACAGCAAAAGAACATCAAACCGGAGGAAGAGGTCGGCCAAGACCTAGCTGAAACCATAACACTTTGACCAAGTAGCTGTGATACTCCTTGTTAAACTTGCATCTGGAACGCATGGATGATGCTTGTGTTCAAATTAAAATATTTGGAAGTTTTACCTTTTTAACAGCACATTTCTGTGACAAAGAATTCCTTCAGTTGCATTAATGCTGTCAGCCGTCTCAGACCGGTAAATGTATCAAGAAAAACTATTGTTATTTTTTATACACTCTGCTGTACTGTATGAAACACAATCATGAATGTTGTATTCACTGGATTGCAATAGGAATTTTGTAATGAAAATGATTTATCTGAATATTTTCTTTGACTCCAAATCTTTAGGTTAATGAAATTATTAGTAGATATTGAGAAGAATATTGAGCATATTTCACTTGGTTATGTCCTTGTTTATTTTACTATTCTGTTTTGTATTATATGTACATAAACTGTGATGGATGTCATATCAATATATCAAAGGCATGAACATGTGTGATGTTGTTTCTGCTTTGTCAGCATAGTCTAGCATACCAAAATGTTTTATGAGAAAACTGGACAGTTGAATAATAATAGTGAGTGAGTGAGTCTAGTTTTAAACCCCTTTTAGCACTATTCCAGCAACATCCTGACAGGGGACACCAGAAATGGGCTTTGCACATGGTACCCATGTTGGGAATCAAACCCAGATCTTCAGCGTGATGAGCAAACACATTAGCCATTAGGCTACCCCTCCTCCCATAAATGATAACATTGTGCAAAAGCAGTTTAGTTTCTTGATGCAGAAGAACTCTTGTTTCAAACTTAAATATTTGTTTGTTTTGTTTGTTTGTTTTAATGTAAATAATGCAGTCATCCAAATGATGGTGGCTTATACATAGCTGAGCCTGAACCAGACAACTCAGTGGTTGACATTGTGAGCAAAGATCCACATCGTCAGGGTATCATGACAAGACATCACTGAGCGTGACCTCTGGATCCGCATCGTCAGGGTATCATGACAAGACATCACTGAGCGTGACCTCTGGATCCGCATCATCAGGGTATCATGACAAGACATCACTGAGCGTGACCTCTGGATCCGTCATCGCCAGGGTATCATGACAAGACATCACTGAGCGTGACCTCTGGATCTGCATCGTCAGGGTATCATGACAAGACATCACTGAGCGTGACCTCTGGATCCGCATCGTCAGGGTATCATGACAAGACATCACTGAGCATGACCTCTGGATCTGCATCAGGGTATCATGACAAGACATCACTGAGCGTGACCTCTGGATCCGCATCGTCAGGGTATCATGACAAGACATCACTAAGCGTGACCTCTGGATCCGCATTGTCAGGGTATCATGACAAGACATCACTGAGCGTGACCTCTGGATCCGCATTGTCAGGGTATCATGACAAGACATCACTGAGCGTGACCTCTGGATCCGCATCGTCAGGGTATCATGACAAGACATCACTGAGCGTGACCTCTGGATCCGCATCGTCAGGGTATCATGACAAGACATCACTGAGCGTGACCTCTGGATCCGCATCGTCAGGGTATCATGACAAGACATCACTGAGTGTGACCTCTGGATCTGCATCGTCAGGGTATCATGACAAGACATCACTGAGCGTGACCTCTGGATCTGCATCGTCAGGGTATCATGACAAGACATCACTGAGTGTGACCTCTGGATCCGCATCGTCAGGGTATCATGACAAGACATCACTGAGCGTGACCTCTGATCCACATCGCCTGGGTATCATGACAAGACATCACTGAGCGTGACCTCTGGATCTGCATCGTCAGGGTATCATGACAAGACATCACTGAGCGTGACCTCTGGATCCGCATCGTCAGGGTATCATGACAAGACATCACTGAGCGTGACCTCTGGATCCGCATCGTCAGGGTATCATGACAAGACATCACTGAGCGTGACCTCTGGATCCGCATCGTCAGGGTATCATGACAAGACATCACTGAGCGTGACCTCTGGATCCGCATCGTCAGGGTATCATGACAAGACATCACTGAGCGTGACCTCTGGATCCCTTTGGTCACATCTTGCTACTAGTTCTAACCCAAATCCTGTCCTGTTTCAGACATTATGACCAACTGATAGAAATAGTCATTTTACTGTGGATACCAAAGGGGTCATGATGAAAAGAGAAACACGCATGTTATTTCATTGATATGTAGTTTTATTTGAGTTAAATCAAATCACACCCGGTGATGTACTGTTATATCACTTCTAAGAAATTGCTTCTGTATGTATCAACCAATTGTCTGGGTTAGTTTTCATTTTGGAAGTATTTTCACAATGTTACATGTAGGACGCTGTTATCTGCGAAAAGGATTGTTACATGAAAATTCAGTAAGTGATAATTTCAAGAGGATACAGTCCCTCTCAGATTCACAGCACTTCATCCGTTCATGTCAGGTGGGGTGTTAAAAACAGTGGCTTCCACATCGTCGTTCGTCTACCAGAACGGTCCGAATAACTGGCCGGGAAAAGGACCAGACGAGCTATCAGACGTCCGTTGTTACATCGTATCAAGCTTGACATCACTGGAATTTGAGGCCATTTGGGAAGAGTCGTCTGGGCGGACGAAACTCGATTTCTTTCGTTCATAACTGATGCCGCATAAACAATACTTTGGCACAGCGGAATATCTTGGAGCAAGTGCCGTTCGGTGGAGGTTCATTTGTGGTGTGGGTGTGCCTATCACATGACCATACACCATCACATGACTTTGTGGCGACCAGACAAAATCTCAATGGACAACGATGCGTCACCGCAATTTGATAATCATCCTCTGAACACAAGGTGACAAAGCAAGGCCACATCGTGCACGTGTCGTTGGTGATATCCTACGTCTAGAGGCGGTATCACCTCCACCTTGGCCTGGCAGGAGTGCAGATCTCATTCCCCGTAGATTATGCTTGGTACATTAAACATCATGTTTATTGTACTTGGCCCCCATAATACATTATGGTATAATAACGAAGGTTCCGTTGACAAGCCACGTGTCATTTCCTCCGATTGTCCACCATACTGTTACTGAAATGAAACTTGGGCTGTGGTGGTGGAACCTTGGCTTATAACTTAATTGTGAGCAGCCTGTGTTTATGCATATAACTTGATGTACTTGCAATTGTACATAAACAAGTGAAAGTTCGGAGCAGTTACAAGAGACACGTAGCAAACACAAGCTGAAACCTGTATACCTCAACATGCTTGGAACATTCACCACTGGTGAACAGACATTGTCCTCATGGCGCACTGTTGGTACAGACGCTACCCTCCAGTTTTAGGCGAGTGAATGAGTGAGTGAGTCTAGTTTTACGCCGCACTCAGCAATATTCCAGCTATATGGCGGCGGTCTGTAAATAATATATTCGAGTCTGGATCCAGTGATCAACAGCATGAGCACCAATTTGTGCAATTGGAAACCGATGACATGTGTCAACCAAGTCAGCGAGTCTGACCACCCGATCCCGTTAGTCGCCTGTTACGACAAGCATGGGTTACTGAAGATCAATATTTTTACCCGGATCTTCACGGGTCCAGTTTTAGGCACAGATGTAGATATGAGTCACAAGACTTCTCAGCTGCCCCCGTGAGTTCCAACAAGATGCGTCGATGAGTTGAAAATATCCAGGGCAGCGGGGTAGCCTTGTGGTTAAAGCGTCTGCTAGTCACGCCGAAGACCCGGGTTCGATTACCCACATGGGTACAATGTGTGAAGCCTATTTCTGGTGTCCCCCCGCCGTGATATTGCAGGAATATTGCTAAAAGCGGCGTTAAACCATACTCACTCAATCACTCACTCCAATACTGATGCGTCGATGAGTTGAAAATACATAAGACGGCGGGGTAGCCTTGTGGTTAAAGCGTCCGCTAGTCACGCCGAAGACCCGAGTTCGATTCTCCACATGGGCACAATGAGTAAAGGCCATTTCTGGTGTCGCAGAATATGATAAATATTAGAGATGCTGTAAATACTTCCCTCCAATAATTAATTAATACACATCAATTCACATAACCTATTATCCAGCACACTATTTATATATTCATTTTTGTTCTTCCGAAACTGAAAAAAAACCCAGATCTGAATCTCAGTTTTGAACCTCATGCACGGTTTCACACGGACGTTTAAAATCCAACATAATTTATCGCTTGCCTGACACTTTTTACGTACCACCATGTTTGCCTCGTACGACCATTGGTATCTGCAGATACTCGGCACTGATAATTCTGAACAACGGGGATCACGTGCCTGAGAACGATGTTAGCAGCTACACCGAAACTTCGCTCACACTGATAATAAAGAAGTTAATTGTATATCCATAGAACTCTCCCCTTTGTTCATCACTCCAGATTCTAAATGCCACTCAAAGAAGTTACTGATAATTCTATAGTTCTCGTGTTTTATATTGATTCAGGGTCCTGTACAACAATACATAACAATGAGCACTTCAGTGAATACACATCTATATAACTGAATAAAGAGAAGAAAACCATTATTTTCCATGTGCCAGCACTAGGCCTTAAGGGTGTATCCATGTGATCTCAGGGGACAGCCCAACAGCAATGATACAAGCATTCTCTTCCCACAGAGGTTACTCGGTTAGATTATTTGGTAAGAATGGAATAAAAACGAATCGTCAGGATAGACTTATAGTCAGGATGAAGAAATCAATAATGACTTGAGTAACCTCTGTGGGAAGAGAATGGTACGTGTGAAGATATGACTTGAGTAACCTCTGTGGGAAGAGAATGGTACGTGTGAAGATATGACTTGAGTAACCTCTGTGGGAAGAGAATGGTACGTGGGAAGTTATGACTTGAGTAACCTCTGTGGGAAGACAATGGTACGTGGGAAGATATGACTTGAGTAACCTCTGTGGGAAGAGAATGGTACGTGGGAAGATATGACTTGAGTAACCTCTGTAGGAAGAGAATGGTACGTGGGTGGGAAGATATGATTTGAGTAACCTCTGTGGGAAGAGAATGGTACGTGGGTGGGAAGATATGACTTGAGTAACCTCTGTGGGAAGAGAATGGTACGTGGGAAGATATGACTTGAGTAACCTCTGTGGGAAGAGAATGGTACGTGGGAAGATATGACTTGAGTAACCTCTGTGGGAAGAGAATGGTACGTGGGAAGATATGACTTGAGTAACCTCTGTGGGAAGAGAATGGTGGGAAGGACAATGGTACGTACGTGGGAAGATATGACTTTGAGTAACCTCTGTGGGAAGAGAATGGTACGTGGGAAGATATGACTTGAGTAACCTCTGTGGGAAGAGAATGGTACGTGGGAAGATATGACTTGAGTAACCTCTGTGGGAAGACAATGGTACGTGGGAAGATATGACTTGAGTAACCTCTGTTAGAAGAGAATGGTACGTGTGAAGATATGACTTCAGGAACCTCTGTGGGAAGAGAATGGTACGTGGGTGGGAAGATATGACTTGAGTAACCTCTGTGTGAAGAGAATGGTACGTGGGATGATACGACTTGAGTAACCTCTGTGGGAAGAGAATGGTACGTGGGATGACATGACTTGAGTAACCTCGGTGGTAAGAGAATGGTACGTGGGAAGATATGACTTGAGTAACCTCTGTGAGAAGACAATGGTACATGGGATGACATGACTTGAGTAACCTCTGTGGGAAGAGAATGGTACGTGGGAAGATATGACTTGAGTAACGTCTGTGGGAAGAGAATGGTACGTGGGAATACATGACTTGAGTAACCTCTGTGGGAAGAGAATGGTACGTGGAAATACATGACTTGAGTAACCTCTGTGGGAAGAGAATGCATACAAGGGGAAACTTGGAACACTGACAACGGTACTTTGTCTGGATGTTTTGATCATAAAGGACTCACAGGGTTGTAATGACCACACAACTAATAGCGTAGGGGTGCACACACTGCACCTTCTCCCGTTTTTACGAGAGTTTCAATGGTCATATAATAAACTTTCTCCCTGTAAGCCATGCCCACACCGCACACCCCCACCCCACACCCTTGACCCTCCTATTCGGTCTGGCTGTGTTTCCTTATACTACTACAAGTCAGTTTGTACTATTCTTCGATAAACACGGCGGTTTGCTCTTGCACTGTAATCGTGCGCGGTTTCGAGAAAGGATAATTTTGAGAATTTCATACGGTAAAGATATATATTATCAGTCTCTTTGTGTTTGTTTCCTCGTCATACACTACCTGTACTAGTAATAATACAAATATATATTTTGATCGCCGAAGGTTTCAATATCAATTTTTTTTGGCACTTTAAAAATAGTGGTCATCGGTTACCGAAGGGCCAACCGCCTCGGTCACTCGTCGATAAAGCTTGTTAATGTCCCGCAACTATACTCCTTAAAGGAGTTCTTTAACTTCAGTTCTCATCTGTATGGACCTCGACTTGTGAGTACTTGTCAGGTCATAGAATTAAACTAAATATTTGAAGTAAATATTTGAAGGGGAAATGGGAAACAACGTCCAGGAAATAAATACCACGTGGCGTACGATACCGACACCCCAACAAAAAGGGTGTTGTTAAGGCGTTCTACACATGTTGAGGGGCGGTGGGGTGGCCTAATGGTTAAAGCATTCGCCAGTCACGCCGAAGACCCGGGTTCGATTCCCCACATAGGTACAATGTGTGAAGCCCATTTCTGGTGTCCCCCATGGTGTAGTGAAAACAATAGTAAAAGGCAATATTGTAAGTATGCGACTCCAAACATACAACTTTCAGTTGGAACTATATTGTCTATTTTCACTATGCAGCGGACTAATCTTTGTCCTTGGGAACTAGCACCTAACAAGGTGTTAATGCGCATATACCAGAAAAACCTGGGATGTTTCGGTATTTTGATGTGATGGAATGTTCGTTTTGTGGTTTGATTTAAGATTGTCACATTGGTTACGATCTCTCAATGTTGTTTTCATTACTAATGCAGGATGTGAACCATTCCAAAACACATGCGCCTGATTATCTCAAGTTTTTCAATGACAAGAATTATATTTTGTGATTTTTTAGTTACATAGCAGAATCATAACCAATTAAAAACTCTGTGGTAAGGTCAATTGTATTGGACATACATTACATTGTTTTTTCTTTATCTCAGTTCAAATCAAATAACGCCCAAGTAAGATTAAAAATATCGGTACAACAAATAGTTGCATTTCGTAAATATATTGTAAAGAATTAAATATCATTTCGTTGGCTAACCCAACAATTCACATATTAAATAGACCACGCCCTCTAACGGACTGGCATTTCTTGATTGGTTGATAGAGAAAGGATAGGCCTTGTGATGCTGCGTTGCGTTGAATGTGTCACTGATTTGGAATGGCCGTTTGCAGTTTTTATTATGTTAATGATGAAATCAGTAGTCTGTGAATTCCAAACAGGAAATTATAACGGGATCTGTATTCCATTCCGGTTGTAACTGATTTCGCAGTGGAATGAAGTCTTTGAAACAAGAATGCTTCTGTCTGAGGTGCTGATTCTGCTGCAGTTCCTGCAGTGGGTAACTGGTAAGTCTTAATACATCTGCTATAATCCTGCATTGAGTAAGTAACAAACCCTAACTGCTTTATCCACATTCTAACAGCTAATGAGTCAATAATACGACCTCACAGCTTCTTGTCTGTGCATGACAACTTCTCATAAACAAGAATTTGCAAACCATAAAGTTTTCTGTTTTATAAGCGAATTCTACTTTACTACCCTTGAAATAGTGTTTTCGTTCTCACGGTGAGACTTCTCGGGGTGGAAAGAAAGCTCAAAGTATTACACATCTTAGGTGTATTCACCACTTGGGTCACACCAACGGGCATGGGTATGGCTCCGACAAAACTGGAAACAAAATCAGGGGGCATCGGCTATTCGAATTCTCTATCACGAATAGGATCACAGGTTCTGGCTGGCCTAAGGGACGCAACTCTGTCCAGCTAAGTAGACTAATACGATAGGCCCAACCGTGTCTGTCTAGCTTGTCGAGCTTCTAAAGCTGTTATTCCAGTATATACATTTTAAAAAAAAAAATGTAAATGTTCCATTTTCTACAGCATGTTCTATTTTGATGGAAAAATTGCACCGATTTTGTGATATGGTGCAGGGATATGGGGCACTAAATATAATTAGGCAACAGAGAAAGTCCAATCATCTTATTTTAAAGGCTTTTTACGGGTTGGGAAGTTCGCTTTTAACAAGGCCTTTTTAGGCCAAACAGGGCGTTATCCTCTTTTCATTCTCAGTGAAGTAAATTATTAAAGATGGAACGACAACGATATCCTTATCAATGGTATAATATATCAAAAACTCTTGATGATAATGTAAAACCAGTTGTATGTGGGTTTCAAATGTTGGATCTTTGCTTTTTATTGCGCAAGACTTCGGTGATAAAGAGTTACTTCTATTTTCATTAAAAATAAATTACAAGATATGTATCAAAACTGGCACAATAGTATTTCATCTTCATCCTTGTTATGTTATTATAATTCGATTAAGTCAGCTATAGAACCAAAGAAATATTAACATCATTAGAAAATAAGGATTTGATAAGAGCCATGTGTAAATTTAGACTTTCCCAACACAATTTAAATGTCAATTTTTCTAGAAGGTATAAACAACGCTATATTGATCTAATTAAATGTACAAACAGTTTATTGGGCCTTATAGAAGATGAATTTCATGTATTATTAGTTTGTGAAAAAGATCTGAGATAGAAATATCTTCCACATATTAAACATGTCCATAAAAACAATATCTTAATGGTAAAGTTTTTAAACTTTCAAAATCCTCTTGTTATACATTCAGTTGCAGCAGTGCTAAAACATATATTTCATTGCTAGTTACTTACTTCAATTTGCACTCACGTGACATTATAAATACGTCATATATTAACTGTAAAATGGGCCATAAGGCCGTATATTACCGAATAAAGTGTCAGTCTGTCTGTCTGTCTGTCTGTAAGTAGACTAATACGATAGGCTCATCCGTGGCTGTCCTATGTACATGTATATTCAAACGGAAGAAGAAACTACATAATAACAGAATTTTGTCATCAAGACAATGAGTGAATGAGAAGGTAGCTTCCGCCCGTATTTTACTTGTATCAGTGTATCGGCCAAATGTGGATATCCACCTACATATCAAATGTGACACTCACCCACCCACCCACACTCACCCACAAACAAGCACGCATGAACGCACAAGAACGATCACACAGAAGCCAGAAGCACACACACACACACACACGCACGCACGCACGCACGCACGCGCGCGCGCGCACACACACACACACACACACATAAGTGCAATAATCTTATAAACAGATCGTTTACTTCAAACCACATCGTTAACTTTCTAACCACTTCGCATTGCAATAGCAGTATGAAGGAAATACTGGGAAAATATCAGTCGAGTAATCATACGAAATGTATATATTCCTTCACGAGTAAAGTGTTGGGTCCCGTTTTGACAGTGAATCAATGTTGTTATACTTACAGGACATCAATACTGTTCCATAGATGACGTACAGGTGGACTGTCAGCCATGTGGGGACACGTGCGAGATGGGCAATGAGGCATGCTTCAGGTGTCCGAGACAATGTGGCAAGGAATGGCGCGCAGATAAGTGTAAATCTGTTTGTAGTGAGAGGTGTAAAAACGGAATTTGCGAGTACTTTCAAGGTCAACTCAAGTGCTCTGAAGGATGTAGGAGTGGATTTGCAGGGATATTCTGCCAGGAATATTGTCCTCAAAGCTGCAAAACCGGATCGTGTGACCAGTTCTCGTTGAACTGTACTTCATGCGGAGATAATGCTGAAAATTGCGTAACACCTCCATTAACAGCGGGTGTGACATCGCACAACAGTACACTCGAATATATCACGGGAAACCAGACGAACATCTGCACCGACGGCCCCGATCCCCAAAATGAAGGTATCAGTTTATGCATCCATTTCTTTCCATGATACACGATTCCACCACGGCAGTAGGAACACATCTCCCCAACATAATGTAAACTGTTTGTCTTCATCCCCATAACTTGACATTTGCTGCATATGTTATATAATTTTAAATTACATTTTCTGTTACGCACACATTTTAGTACTTTGTGGGGATGGGTACCAGCTGGGATTTGAACCCACACTCACAGAGTAAGGTACCTAATTGCCAGCACTCAGCGATCTAACCCACTCAGCCAGCGCGCTTCCACAAAAATGACATCGGACAACTTGTAGTCCAGATCACGTATTTTGTGTACCCCTCTGTACACAAAACGACTGTAACGGCTCCCGTTGTCAACATTATGAACACTGAAAGTGTGGGTTCGAATCTTAAATATAACCAATTATTGAAAGTATTAAAAGGCACTATGTATCTAAATGTGACATGTACCTCAACTGGTCGAGCACGCCACATCCCACCGGACGCAATACCTGTTGTTTACCTTGTTACATGGTGATGCATCATGTCATACTGTAGAACACGATCTCACATGAGTCCCCTCAGAACCTGGTGAAATATAAGTTTGCAAACTCCTTTTGATCTTGACACGCTTTTCAGTCAGAAAAAATGGAAATAAAGTTATAAATGTTTAAATTTTCAAATTATTAATTCGAATAGGAATTGTGCTGTTCTTAACAAGCAATATAACACATGCAGTTACAATCCAGTTGTATCAATATTCACAGAATTGCAGCTACAAACTGTATACAGAGTAGTGTCCGCTTTTGGACGACGATCCCTCTACATTTCCATGTCAGTAATAAATAAACAGAGATATAAACGGAGACGTGATCACAAATGTACGCTGTTAAACGATGTGTTGACAGATGGTGAAGAGCAGACAGACATATGGACGGTGCTTATGATACCTGTCGGTGTAACTGCTGCAGTTCTCGCCCTCCTGTGCGTTGCTGGACTTGCATATAAGGCAGGAGTGAAGTTCGGGCGCGAGGAAAGGTAATAGTGATAGACCTTATCGTGTGTATCTTCTCCACTGACAAGGAAATTAGAACTTATTGAGTCCACTGGTCTTATTCCGTCATTATGACATTTTTAATTTCACTGAATTTTATTGAATGATGAAGTAGGTTTTGATAGTGGCAATCAGAGTCAAAAGTTTAAAGATGTTTATTGTACAAAAGGCCTCCGGCCCATATACATTGGAGTTATACATATACATTATTAATATACATATGGTCAATAAGTAGTAATTAGTGATCTAAACAGCAAATCATGATACAGGCAGTAAATTATGTACAAGTAGTGAAATACGATGGGTCTACAAAACGTTTTATCAGATTGTTACGTTTTATAAGAGCATAATTGATTTAGAGCAACAGTTTTATTATTACATGTTGGTCAGTTGATGAAAGAAGTAGTTTAAAAGCTAATGAAGGTGGCTTACATAGATAATATGAAGTAGGTTTTGATAGTGGCAGTCATGAACTCGACTCAAGAGAATGGTTTACGCTTTTAGAGATTAAATCATCAGCATGTTCAAAGTTGGCAATATCAGCTATTAAACAAATCCCATACTTTTAAGAAATCCCTGCTCAAAGAACTAAATGCAATTGATGAAATTATTCATGTGTCTTAACATACGTTTATATAGTTATATTAGGCGAGGGGCGGTGGTGTAGCCTAGTGGTTAAAGCGTTCGCTCGTCACGCCGATGGCCTGGTTCGATTCCCCACATGGGTACAATGTGTGAAGCCCATTTCTGGTGTCCCCGCCGTGATATTGCTGGAATATTGCTAAAAACGGCGTAAACCATATTCAGTCAGTCAGTATATTAGGCGAGTGAGTACGTGAGTGACTGAGGGACTGAGGAGCGAGCGAGCGAGCAAGCGAAAGAGTACGTGAGTGAGTGAGTTTAGTTTTACGCTGCACTCAACAATATTCCAGCTATATGGCGGCGGTATGTAAATAATCGAGTCTGGACCAGACAATCCAGTGAGGAACAGCATGAGCATCGATCTGCACAAATGGGAACCAATGACATGTGTCAACCAAGTCAGTGAGCCTGACCACCAAATCCCGTTAGTTGCCTCTTACGACAAGCATGGGTTACTGAAGATCAATATTCTAACCCGGACCTTCACAGGTAGAGTGAGCGAGTACGTGAGTGAGTAAGTGAGTGAGTGAGAGAGTACGTGAGTGAGTGAGTGAGTGAGTGAGTGAGAGAGTACGTGAGTGACTGAGGAGGAGTGAGTACGCTTAGCAGTGAGTACGTAAGTGAGCGAGCGAGAGTGACTGAGGGAGCGAGCGAGCGAGCGAGAGAGTATGTTAGAGAGTACGTGAGTGAGTGAGTACGTGGGTGAGTGGTCCAATTACTTCTACAGGCTCCAAGTGATACATGTGTCAAACGGTCACCAGTCTGGAGAAACACTAGAGCACGGCTTTAGTGCTGACAATCGGGACGAACAAACAATAGGTTTTGGGCTTGCCTGGCTATGTTCTCATTACTGGTTGTACGCGCTTATATATATGCACAGTGATCTGTGTGTTACACATCACAAATCAAGAAGTGTGTTAACGTCACTGCTGTTATTCCGGGACTTCCATAATAATCTGGAATACTGTGAATGATCCTTGCTGTATGACTTAACGCACCTATCACACTCGTTAATCGGCCTGTGATGACTTAACGCACCTATCACACTCGTTAATCGGCCTGTGATGACTTAACGCACCTATCACACTCGTTAATCGGCCTGTGATGACTTAACGCACCTATCACACCTCGTTAATCGGCCTGTGATGACTTAACGCACCTATCACACTCGTTAATCGGCCTGTGATGACTTTAACGCACCTATCACACTCTCGTTAATCGGCCTGTGATGACTTAACGCACCTATCACACTCGTTAATCGGCCTGTGATGACTTAACGCACCTATCACACTCGTTAATCGGCCTGTGATGACTTAACGCACCTATCACACTCGTTAATCGGCCTGTGATGACTTAACGCACCTATCACACTCGTTAATCATTCGTGGCACGTATCGACGTTTGCATGATATCACGCACAGTTGCAGCCCTTTTGGACAGAAAACGCATCCATGTATACATACAGACAGCAATGTATACTCAGTGTCTGCTTATCCAGAATATCCTGACCCTGACGATTTCACTGTGCAGAAACCTGTCTGGATCATCGGGTGTCTCTGTTTATACTGTAAATACTAAAGATATTGTATATGTTACAGAGGCTCCACGTGCGATATTGAGCTTTGTGACCATCAGAGTTCCACCAGAAGAGAAGACGAGGCAAGAGAGTCCAGGACACATTCACACGTTACCATTCCAGATATGCATGTCGATCATCAGCCAAATCCTATTTTAGCAGAAAGATCTGGTAATAACAATGGCAACTTGTATGAAAAGTTGAATCGATCCCGTCGAAACAATAACACGGACAGGACCGAAATCAAGAAACTGTGACGATGACGTACAACTTTCCTTTCCATTGGAATAAATTTACCTTCTCCTAGCTTCGTGTATTCCCTTAGAACATCGTGGTTCTGACGTAGCTTTTGAAATTTAAATACATTAGATGACATCCTTTCTAACTCAAAGACAAAATGTTCAGCCAAAGTCAATGCTCGATGATGTCAGGTGTTCCGGGGCGTCCTGCCCAGCCTGGTGAGTTGTTCCGGGACTTCCTCCCCGGTCTTGGGAAGTGTTTCGGGACTTCCTCCCTGATTCAGTGAGTTGTTCCGGGATTTCCTCACCCAGTTTGGTGAGTTCTTCTGGGACTTCCTACACGGTCTGGTGATTTATTCTGTGACTTCCTCCCCAGTCTGGTGAGTTGTTCCGGGACTCCCCCCCCCCGGTCTGGCGAAGTGTTTCGGGACTTCCTCCCTGATTCAGTGAGTTGTTTTGGGATTTCCTCCCCGGTCTGGGGATGCGTTCCGGGATTTCCTCTCCAGTCTGGTGAGTTCTTCTGAGACTTCCTTCCCGGTCTGGTGAGGTGTCCATAGACTTCCTCCCCTGACTGATGAGGTGTCCCGCTACTTCCTCCCGAGTCTGGTGTCTTTTTCAAAGGCTCCCACCCCAGTCTAGTGAGGTGTTCCGGGACCTCCTCCCCAGTCTGGTGAGTTATTCTGGGACTTCCTGCCCGGACTGGTGAGGTTTCCGGGACGTCGTCACAAGACTGTTCAGACGTTCCGGGATTTCTCCCCAGTCTGTTGAGGTGTTCGGGGACTTCCTCCCGAACTAGCGAGGTCTTCCTGGACTTCCTCTCCGTTCTGGTGAGGTGTTCCGAGACTTCCTCGTCAGTCTGGTGAATACTTTTGGGACTTCGTGCCCGGTCTGGTACGTTTTTCCGAGATTTACTTCTCAGTCTGGTGGGTTCTTCTGGGACTTCCTCAGTGGTCTGGTGATGTGTTCTGGGACTTCCTCCCCGGTCCGGTGAGGTGTTCCGCTACTTTCTCCCGAGTCTGGTGAGGTTTTCAAAGACTCCCATCCCAGTCTAGTGAGGTGTTCCGCTACTTTCTCCCGAGTCTGGTTAGTTATTCTGGGACTACCTGCCCGGACTAGTGAGGTTTCCGGGACGTCGTCACAAGACAGTTCAAACGTTCCGGGACTTCCTTCCCAGTCTGGTGAGGTGTTCTGACACTACCTCCCCGGTCTGGTGAGATGTTCCAGGACTTTTTCTAGAGTCTGGTGAGGTGTTCCGGGACTTCCTCCCCAGTATGGTGAGGTGTTCCGAGACTTCATGCCCGGCGTGGTGAGTTGTTCCGGGACCTCCTTCCCGGTCTGGTGAGGTGTTCCGGGACTTTCTCTGCAATTTGATGAGTTCTTCCGGGACTTCCTCCCTAGGCTGGTGAGGCGTTCTGACACTTCCTGCGAGGTCTGGTGAGGTGTTCCGGGACTTCCTGCCCGGTCTGGTGAGTTGTTCTGGGGCTTCCTCGCCGGTCTGGTGAGATGTTTTGTACATCCTTCCAGGTCTGGTGAGTGGTTCCGATACTACCTCCCTGGTCTGGTGAGATGTTCCAGGCCTTTTTCTAGAGTCTGATGAGGTGTTCCGGGATTTCTCCCTAGTCTGTTGAAGTGTTCGGGGACTTCCTCCCGAACTAGCGAGGTCTTCCTCTCCGTTCTGGTGAGGTGTTCCGAGACTTCCTCGTCAGTCTGGTAAGTTCTTTTTGGACATTTTTTGCCCGGTCTGGTACGTTGTTCCGAGATTTACTTCTCAGTCTGGTGGGTTCTTCTGGGACTTCCTCAGCGGTCTGGTGATGTGTTCTGGGACTTCCTCCCCGGTCTGGTGAGGTGTTCCGGAACTTCCTGCTCGATCTGGTGAGTGTTTTGGGGACTTCCTGCCCGGTCTGGTAAGTTGTTCCGAGATTTCCTACTCAGTCTGGTGAACTCTTCTGGGACTTCCTCCACGGTCTTGTGAAGTGTTCCGGAAGTTCCTGCCTGGCCTGTTGAGGTGTTCCGCGACTTCCTGTCGAGTCTGGTGAGTTGTTCCGTGACTTCCTACCTGGCCTGGTCAGGTGTTCCGTGACTTCCTCCCCCTTGATGAGGTGTTCCTAAACTTTCTTCCCAGTCTGTTGTGTTCCGTTGTGACGCTGGGATGAAACAGATTCCAGGTAACCTAATGAACGGTCGAGTTAATGAGAGTTAATGGATGACGTGCACTGGTTGGCTGCCTTGTGTGACATTGCAGCCAAACTGTGTGGACCGTTGCTTATGATGTTAGTCACTGGATTGTCTAGTCCAGCCTCGATTATTTACATGCCATAAGACTATAATTTCTGGTATGTAGTTTGAATGTTGTTGAGTATGGTGTTGAAATGCCTGTATTTCATTTAAAGTGTGTTGAGAAGGAACGATTCTGTTTCCTTATCCTTTCTGTTTCCTTGTATAAAAAGTTTTTCAGTTCCCCTATTTGCATAAGTATCAGTGGCGCTTGAATATTCAATCGATACGCTGCGATGTACTTGTTTTTTTCATCTCTTCCCATTTAAAACAAAATTTGGTTTATTATGACAATTTAGTTGATGGTATTTTACAATATAAGAAGCAATATCGCTAAGGTCTGCAGGGAAATAGTGACACGTTTGCATACAATAACCATATTGGGAAACGATTTGCAATTGAAATCAAGACATTTCATATTTTTCAGTTTTAGCTTGCTACTTGCAAATGTGTAAAAAAAACACCAATAAATATTTTGTTGTGTTCAGTTCCATTTTCGCGTTCTGATTAGCTGAATTGGATACGTGTAATTCAATTCATTTCCAAATAAATGTAAATTTTTAAGCTAAGAAAACAAACGCTGAGCACTTTCGTCACGATGGAATGTCGAGAAATTTCAATTAGAGAGAGGTATTTCTTTTCTGCTCGCCTGTCTTGGCGAAATTCATTCGTCGTCTAGACCACGCGTCTGAACCAAGGCTTGGAAAAGCAAACATGCAGGCTCGCTTCTTTCCACAAAGTTCGTGTTGTCTGGTTTTATTTCTAACTTACACTTTTCCATATATGTGTTTCCATTCTTGGGAAACCAATGGTTGCATCAGTCGATTATCGACCATGTCATCTGCAACAGCCGTCGTTTCCAGGATATCTTTGTTCTGGTTCGTTCACTCTGTCAGTTGAAATTCGTTTCGCCACTTGCTTTAAATGACAGGTCTAATGTACGTTGTTTGATGCTACCCTCTGTGGCTAAATGCTTTGTTGGCGTGTCAAGTCATGTGCATACCTTAAAGCAATTGCATTCCCCGCAATATGGATTCCTGTGTTGGAATGTTGATCAATGTTATTGCCATTATTGTCAGCTTTGATTTATATACTTAATGCTGATTAAACTATTGTAAATAGCACATGTTTTCGTTGTCGAAGTTACTTATAAGTAATTAAGCGGATCCAGATTGTTTGCATATCGGCTGACCCTGCTTGTGGCAGTGTGGCAGTGTTACGAGCATACCGGCTTTCATATGGTTTAAAAACCATGATGTTTGCCAAACAAATCATTCAGTGGTCGTGATTTTCAGCAGATACAAGTATGAACTCGCTATGATGTATAATGATGTATAAAATCCAGCAATCTCCTAAAAGGAACATTGTCTTCATTCAAGTTCCATGGCACAAAAGGACATACCTGGGTGTGTCAGAACAGCGGTCCTTGTGGGCGTGGCTCAAGGTGTCCAGATGCACTGGGGGTCACCCAGTTCCTGAACATTGGTCATTCCATCGCCATCGCAGTCCATGTAACACACATTAGCCAATTGTATGGACAAAGAGGATTTGGGTGAAATACTTCCTAATATGTGATCACAAGTGACCTAATCGTCTTAGGTGAAGCAACTGACGTGAGATAGCGTGAGGTCGACACCCATATTCAACCAAAAACACCCGTGTCCGTTAGTCGCCTATGACGACAAGCTTGCGTTGCTGAAGATCTAACCACGATCTTCACAGTTTATCTTATTTTGTAAAAAGCGGAGTAACATCAAACTGTTTCTATCACGGTGAGTGTGATGGATGTGTTGACGGGTGTGTTGAAGGGTGTGTTGACGTACTCATTTTCAAATGAAACAATTTTTGAGCGATTCGATAAAGATAAAAAAAGTGGGAAAATAGCCTAAAAAAGAGACTTTAGCTGTTATTAAACCATTTACCCTCCTAGGCATGCTTGGAGCTGGGTCAACACAATGTCCTTTTGCAAACGCCTTTGGTGTTTGTAAAAGAATGATCAGTAAGCCTGAACTATTATTATTCCTTAAATAACACAGTTGTTCAGGGCGAAAGTGTGCTTTATTACACTATACATGGTGGTAGCGCGAACTGTATTTCTTTTCTAAAATGCCAAATTCAATACTTTCTGAGGATAATTACGATTACTCTAAGGCGAAAAACAAACGACGGTGTCAGTGACCTAAATTAAGATTCCTCGCACAGGGCTAACTGGCGCTGTTCTATTGATGTATCAGCCCCTACGTTAAGACGCACGTTACCAGAAAAAAAGGATAAACAGTTTGATGACGGTTTACGTTCGGATTAAATATCTTCTCTAAATTATTTTAATTACCTCTGTGATTAACGTAAACCATATGGGGCAATATGAACGTCGCATTTCTACTACCAACGTAAGTTTAGATCAGTACATCCAGATGAAGCTGAGTAGTCAAGCGACATTCCACGATTGCATTGTCGGAATGTAAACATTGCGAACGTTACCGTGTCGCTGAAAACTTGTGAGTCGAATTGCGACATATTAAACGTCGGAAAGCATAAACGTAATGAATCCACCAGTGATGTTAGCTGCGTGAAGCAACTGCAAACCAAGAAACGGGATGCAACAGAGTAGTTTACTGTAGGAGGCTAACCATACGAGGCGATGAAAACAGAAATGCATGAGACGTCGCTTACATTGTGACGTAATGCAAAATTGTTCGATTACGAGGGGGCAGACTAAAATGGCATTACATTGTGACGTAATGCAAAAGTGCATATTATCGTCTGATAAAGTACCACACCCGGCGCACACTCCGGCACAGCGATGACTAACATAACATCACTGCCACAGGCTAATTTTGCATATCACGTGACTGGACTTTTCTCTTATTTGTAAACAAACGCGCATATTCATAATAAGAAGAGACTGGACTCACGAAAGCATATTTTCGGCGCAAGCTCTTCATAACGTTTTACATTGTTACATATATATCCTTCCACAACTGCGACAGTAAGGTCTATGACAGTACATATTTAGATATCAAACTGGTTGCATCGTTTGCTCTCCATCAGCTTCGATGACAGCACGTGGAGCCGTACAACCTATGTAAACAAAGAATCGCTACGCAAATCGAAATAGTGTTACATGTTTTGGATATTTTCTTAAAGTTAGATGTGTAGACTCGTCAAAATAGTTAGATGTGTAGACTCGTCAAAAATAAAAGAGTAAAAGAAATCTGTACATTATATTGAATGGATTGCAAGATGTGACGAATCGTCACATTTTTCTGGCCTGTGGCAGAGGTACTATGCTGGCTTGCCGCATGGAACTCTGGGTAGGAGAGTGTCCGGCGCAGTGATGACTTAGCATAACATCACTGCCACAGGCTAACTTGCATATCACGTGACCGAACTTTTCTCTTGTTTGTAAGGGGCGGTGGGTAGCCTATAGTGGTTAAAGCGTTGGCTCGTCACGCCGAAGACCAAGGTTCGATTCCCACATGGGCGCAATGTGTGAAACCCATTTCTTTGTCCCCGCCGTGATATTGCTGGAATATTGCTAAAAGCGGCGTAAAACTAAACTCAGCCAGTCAGTCTTATTTGTAAACAAACTCGCATATTCAGCACTCAGCAATATTCCAAATATATGGCGTCGGTCTGTAAATAATCGAGTCTGACCAGAAAATCCAGTGATCAACAACATGTGCATCGATCTGTGCATTGGGAACCGATGACATGTGTCCACCAAGTCAGCGAGTCTGACCACCCGATCCCGTTAGTCGCCTCTTACGAAAAGCATGGGTTACTGAAGATCAATATTCTAACCCGGACCTTCACGGGTCGTTCCGCAAAGGGAACGAGCTTTGTTTGATGTGAAGAGGTTTCTCTATCAACACTGAGTGTTTTCTGAAATAATATATCTAATTGTCCAGAAGACGAAAAAATGTGTCCTCCATGGAACACACATCCTCATGATCCATCACGGCGGGATTCTCTTCTTTTCTTAACATGAATTAAGAAAACCCTTAATTGTCAGAACAGATGAAGGGAACAGACATTCCAGCAAGAAATAGACCTTATATTATTTGGCAAACTGTTGCGGCAGGTCGGAACTTAAGCACCGCTCAGGGATGACAATGATGAAGCTTCAAAGTTGATGGATAACAATTTGTTTTTTGCATAGCGACCTTTAGATTTAGATTCTTACACCGTTTACAAGTGTAAAGAAGCACTGGACAATGTTCAGCGTGATAACGGTCTATGAATCATTGTCTAGCTTAACAGCCGTGTAAAAATCTGGCAGCATCGTTTATAGAGAATATATTACTCGGTTCATATTATTACGAATTATACGAACGAGTGTCCTTCCTATGGTATCTGACCGAGCGAAAACGAGGTCAGATAACATAGGAAGGTCACGAGTTTCGTATAATCTCGTATGTAATGAGACCGAGTGTGATATTTTATTTATTACCCACGTCTTACATGCATTTAAATTGACAAAATAGCGTATTTTGTTATGTTTTTGGTTTCAAACCGAAACCGGTTTCATAAAGAGGTTGCGGAAGAGTTTTGTACTGTAGTAATAACATTTGCATGACGTCACACTAAGGACGTCACTGCCATGGTAACCGACGTCACGATGCATGTCAGTTGTCATCGCCGCGTACAGCCTCCTACAGTAAACTACCCGTTGCACCTCGTTTCTGGTTTCCAGTTGCTTCATTCGGCTAACATCACTTGTGAAAACATTGCGTTTATGTTTTCGACGGATATAATGTCTCAGTTCGACTCACAATTAAACAGCGACACGGCAACTTTCGCAATGTTTACATTCCCACAATGCATGTAAGTTGTAGAATGAATGAATTCACGTGTTTGTTATGAATTGAAAAAATAGTTACGTCAGAATGTGACCCTAATTGAGAGGTCATCGGTTATCTAATCAAATCGTTAGAATTTCAGGTCAAGTCGTTACGACACAGGTCAACGCGATACGACACTCGTGTGACGTACGAGATTAATATGCAACTACCCATACGTTGACCACGTGGGTAATAAATAGATAATACTACACTCGGTCTCATTACATACGAATTATATGAAATGAGTGTCCTTCCTATGGTATCTGACCGAGCGAAAGCGAGGTCAGATAACATAGGAAGGTCACGAGTTTAATAAATAGAGAATACTACACTCGGTCTCATTACATACGAATTATATGAACGAGTGTCCTTCCTATGGTATCTGACCGAGCGAAAGCGAGGTCAGATAACATAGGAAGGTCACGAGTTTAATAAATAGAGAATACTACACTCGGTTCATTACATACTTGTGATCCTTCCTATAGTTATTCTGACCTCGCTTCGCCTCGGTCAGATACCATAGGAAGGACACTCGTTCTCGTATAATTCGTATGTAATGAGACCGAGCGTGGTATTTTATTTATTACCCACTTCTTACATGCATTAAATTGACAAAATTATTGTTAATATTTTGGTTTCAAACCGAAACCGGTTTCATAAAGAGGTTGCGGAAGAGTTTTGTACTGTAGTACAATATTTGCATGACGTCACACTGTAATGACGTCACTGCCTTGGTTACCGACGTCACGATGCATGTCAGTTGTCATCGCCTCGTACAGCCTCCTCCAGTTAACTACCCGTAGCATCCCGTTTCTTGTTTTGCAGTTGCTTCATTCGGCTTACATCACTGGTGGAAACATTGCGTTTATATTTTCGACGGATATAATGTCTCAGTTCGACTCACAATTAAACAGCGACACGGCAACGTTCGCGATGCTTACATTCCCACAATGCATTTAAGTTGTAGAATGAATGAATTCACGTGTTTGTTATGAATTAAAAAATAGTTACGTCAGAATGTGACCTAATTGAGAGGTCATCGGTTATCTAATCAAATCGTTAGAATCTCAGGTCAAGTCGTTATTTGATATTTTATTTATTACCCACGTCTTACATGCATTTAAATTGACAAAATAGCGTATTTTTGTTATGTTTTTGGTTTCAAACCGAAACCGGTTTCATAAAGAGGTTGCGGAAGAGTTTTGTACTGTAGTACAATATTTGCATGACGTCACACTAAGGACGTCACTGCCATGGTAACCGACGTCACGATGCATGTCAGTTGTCATCGCCGCGTACAGCCTCCTACAGTAAACTACTCCGTTGCACCTGTTTCTTGGTTTCCAGTTGCTTCATTCGGCTAACATCACTGGTGAAAACATTGCGTTTATGTTTTTGACGGATATAATGTCTCAGTTCGACTCACAATTAAACAGCGACACGGCAACTTTCGCAATGTTTACATTCCCACAATGCATTTAAGTTGTAGAATGAATGAATTCACGTGTTTGTTATGAATTAAAAAATAGTTACGTCAGAATGTGACCTAATTGAGAGGTCATCGGTTATCCAATCAAATCGTTAGAATTTCAGGTCAAGTCGTTACGACACAGGTCAACGCGATACGACACTCGTGTGACGTACGAGATTAATATGCAACTACCCATACGTTGACCACGTGGGTAATAAATGTGCTAACTACACAGTAGATGTTTAGTATTCTAAACACGCTTTGGAGACGTTTCGTGATAGAGGTCAAACATTTCATGAGTAAAAATTATAGTTAAAAAAAAGACGAAAAATACTGAGTATATTCTACTGGCAACAGCTTTAAAGATTACATCAAGTTATCAGTGCATATTCTTGCATATCGAAATATCATGAGAGTCTTACTTCATTAACTTTCAGCGCATGAAATGTCATCACACACCTCAAAAGTCCCCAAATCTCGGAATGCTTTGTCACAGTGTTAATAACTTCAAATGTTTTATCACTGGCCCGAGCAGTTAAGTTAAAGCAATTTGTCTCTGTGTTGTGAAGTCACATTATGTCACCAATGCGTTGATTTGATACAGCATTGTATCACTGTGCTGTTTGATTACAATAGTATATAACTTTGTTATTAAAAATAATGCTTTATCATTTATTAGTGTTCCCAATGATCTCATTATTCGAAATTCTGCAATCATTTAGTATTATTGTTAATTAATGTCAAAGTACCAGTAGGTGAAAATGATAGGTCAGCATGCTGAGACCTCCTCCCCTTGATATGTCCATGCATAATTAGTTCATTTTCACGCAGTATTGTTCAAATTTTGCTGAACATGTCTTGAAAATTCAGTACGATTTTACAATCGAACGTTTGGAGTTCCGAAGGATATACATGTTATATACAGTGGCATTAATACACACAGATATATACAATAGTACTACTACACAGAATACGAGAACACCAGTTGACACAAGAAAGTCAAGATCTGTTTTTGCGCGAAAGTGGGTTGGGAAGTTCCCGTTGTTGTTTTCGTCCTTCCTTTCTTCCTTCCTGAATGAACAGGATCTAAGGGCAGCTACAAATTCCGTTGTTTTGAGACCTGGATTTTTTCTGGACTTCACGGTCAGCATGTAATCCTTCATTACACCCTTGGCAAGACAAGGATGCTTTTCAGCCTCAGCAATAGCTGCAGGACATGTCTCGAGACATCCACCGATGGGACTGCAGTTAACCATTACCTAGAGAATATAGACAGGGCGATGTAAAACATCTGTGGTGCATTATAATCAATTTATTTTTTAATATTTAATGGTACGTAAGTCCCAAAATAGTTCAACGTTAATTTAAACCTACCGCTATTTTTAATCGTAGCATATATGTTATTTTAATTTATAGCTAGATTATCTAAAATTGCCAATAGGAAGGGATGGTGTAATTCCAGCTAGGGTTCATGCAGGAAGCAAATGTACTGTAAGTCCCCATGGTCCCTAGTATGGTGATCTACCTTCAGTTGTTGGCGATCTATAGCCCGTGTTTTATATTGTACTATCTTTTTCAATTAAATGTTTTAGATTTACATTCTAGTTTTATATTCATATCTGTGATACTCTAGGAGTTTTACTGTCCCTCATCGACAGATTTTACTCTTTAAAATGTTTCATTTATATTGTATAAATTGTTTTCGTCACGATATGGAGGAGATATTGCCGATGTGACATTAATATTAACTCACTCACTCACTCTAATATCAAATTTAGTAATGGTCACAAGTCTTTGAACTGCACAATGGACGCACCGACGTGGTAATGCTGGAATGAAGCTGAAAGCGGAGTAAACCTAAACTCTCACTCACTTACTCACTCATGGGACGCGACTGCGCAGCAACATGAAAGTTTACTCTGTCACCCATGCGAACAGGTAACTATAAAGATTGATCTGATTACACTAATGAACCTGCGACTATAATAAGCCACCTAAAATGTTTTTCATAATAATTAGAAATCTCTACAAGAACAGTCCATTGTTAGTTTCTGATATTTATGATTCCCAAAACAGAGTCATTGGAAGAGGGGATCGCGCAAACAAATACTAAGCTTATTTTACCTGAAATTCACGGGACTAAATGGTACGATTCAAATTAAAGTACTGTATTGTACACAATTTTTGTCGTTCAGATTAATCTTGTTTACAGAACCAGCAGATTCTACACAATGACAGTTCTGCTCCAAAGGATATTCATTTGAAGTTAAATATGAAGTTAAAGTCGTAAATACTGACAGAAACAATACATGTCTTTTTGGAAAGTTTTTCAGCTTACCTTGTCCATAACCATTTTCGTGTTGGGATGTGAATTATTGCAGAAATCGGCAATCCTGCAACCCATAAGTGCTCCGTTTTCCAGGTCACAGAGGTTGAGAGTCTTCCAAGTGACACACTTGCTAGACCTGTTGACAATTTTAGGGTAATAGACGAGTGCAGTATAACACATCTCGTCACTTGTAGCTAAACCGTAGAATGTAGTTTTCTTAGAAGAAACAGATCGGTATATGCAACTTGTCTTCAGGGAATCACCAGGACGAACGGCCACTGGGGGGATCATATCTGTTGCGAATAAAATTGTGAAAATACAGGTGAAAGAACATTCAACCTTTTCTATACGTAAGTCCCAAAACATTCAAAGTTAAATTTAAGCTTAAATTTTAAACGTAGCATATTTGTTCTTTTAAAATTCGGCTAAACTTGTCCTACAATCGCCAGCGGCTGAAGGGATGATGTAAATCCAGCTAGGGTTCATGCAGGAAGCAAATGTACTGTAAGTCCCCATGTTCCTTAGTATGATGATCTACCTTCGGTTGTTGGCGACCTAGAGCCTGTTTTTTAAATATGGTATTGTCCTCTAAAGTTAAAGTATTTAGATGTAATTACTAGTTTTAAGTATATATCTGTGATGGTCTAGATGGTTTTACTGTCCTTAGTCGACAGCTATTTAAATTGATTACCTGGTTTTAATCGCTATATGGCTGTAATATTGCCGATGCGATGTACAATTTAACTCACCAACTCACTAAACCTTTTTCTAAGGTTGCCGTACTACTGTTTGGCACGACACACTGTGTGCATGTGTTTTCTTACACTGCCGTTAGCAATACTCATGTCATATCTTAATGGACAAAACCGGAAATGGGGTTTAACTATTGAATCCATGTTGGGAATGAAACGCGGGACAGGCGAACTCAACAGCAATATACCACACTGTCCCCTGTTTGACTACAAATTAAACACTGCTACCCACTTGCTCATTAAAGTGCCAAATCACTCTTAGGTAAGAAATAACACAAGAAATCCCGCTATTTCACGCTAAGTGTAAGTTTTTCCATAATTGACATGTACGTTGTAGTCAAGAACTTGCTTTTGCCAACACAGAATCCAAGCGCACACTATGGTTATTCTGAAGTCATGTATTCAATACTCCACAAACAGGTACAGCTTTACTTCGAAGGCGGGGCGTAGAGTAGCCTTGCGGTTAAGTTGTTCGCTTGTCGCCCCGAAGGTCCGGTTTCGAGCCCTAGCCCGGTTACAATGTGTGAAGTTCAGTTCTGGTGTCCCCCTGGTGGGATTTTGCTGGAACATTGCTAAATCTATGGTGGCTCATAAAACGCAGCTCACTAACCTACTTCAAAGACAATACGATTTTAGATTCCCGTGTATTATGTGTCTACGGTTTCGCTCAAATTCACAACTGCTTTGAGCAAACGTTTACTGCCTCTGCCGTAGAAGAAGCAAGCCTGCCGACATATATAAAGCAAGAAAGGCAGCAATATCGCCAAGTGATTGGCTATCAACTGATGTGAAGGGAGATATTCAATAGTAATATGACTTTAGAAAACAACCGATTAAGATCTTGGTACCGTGCAAGTGAAGCAAGTACATGTTTTCAGATATCGCTCCCCACAGAAGCTTTTCTGTTTATTTGAATGAATAAACTTCGAGTGAGTTAGTTTAGTTTTACGCCTCAATCATCAATATTCCAGCTATATAGCAGCGGTCTGTAAATAATCGAGTCTGGACCAGACAATCCAGTGATCAACAGCATGAGAATAAACTTCCAAGTTTGGTAGTTATAACAGGCAACATATCATCTATTTCAAGAACGTCATACTCGTGCATTTAGCCGTGATATATTCGACGTAAAGAGGGGCCGTAGGGTAGCCTTATGGTTAAAGCATCTGCTAGTTACGGCGACGACCTGGGTTCGATTCCCAACCTGGGGACAGTGTGTGAAGTCCATTTCTGTTTCTCCCCCAAAGTGATATTGCTGGAATATCGAAAAAGCAGCGTAAAACCATATTCACACACTAAACGTAAAGCTGTCATAGTTGGAGGGAAAGAAAGAGTCGGAACGCCAAGACTTCGAGTTCAATACATAAGGTCCAAATGCAAAAACACCCACCACCTCACGGTCGTTCAACGTTGATCATTGGTTACTTATTCGTTTGGAAAACCAGGGTTTTGGAATAACGGGGTCATACTGTAATACTATACTGTACTATGAGAACAAAATAGTAAATGATGTTTTAGCGTTTGTCCATAGTCATGTGCTCTCTGTGCGACTGTTTCTACAAGTAAGAATCTTACCGCACGCTAGATGGATTGTCGTAGCTGTAGTTTTGATCATTGATGAGATATCTTCTCTTGTCTCCACTGAAGAGTTCCACTGTCATTGCGATGCCTGGAAGAAGGACAGTCAAGATATAGCAAATAATAACATATGCAAGACATATGTAAATTATCACACGGTGGCTCAGGCATTGATTGCACAGCATTTCATTATGTATTGAGCCTCAGCGGTACACTTTGTTCGTGGATTCCATTCCTATTTGGACCTGAGTATGTTTCTTGCTGTGCTCCTGGGGTTTACTCAAGGTATTCAGCGTCGAAGCACTACGCCTTTTCCTGTCATTCTCTAGATGACTTTCCTTTATATAACACAAGTAATCCCTGATTCCAAGGATCACGTGAAATGGTCTTGAAACAACTTTCAACAATAGCAGGTCAACTTCATTTGAGAACTCACACAGTAACCCGAGTGACTGATGTTAACCAATTAGTAAAATTGTACAAATATCGCGGATCACTTTTCATGAAACCCCAAACCAGTGGATCTAAGTACAACTTACTCGCGCAACCAGTATTCCGAATGTGACTCTAAAGGACATAACGTGTTGTTCTTCCCATTTGCAAAACATGTGACCTGAAAGCTTGGGGCCCGTTAGTTCAGGAGGAGGCAGCTGAAAAAATTGAAATCGCCCCCTCCCCAGTACTGATTTTGTTTGACACTATTTTCAGTTAGTATGGTGTCTTGGGCTTATGAAATGGCCTGTAATACTCTTAGATTGTGGATCAGTATTTTTACAGATCATTATATGTGGTAGGGGTCTGCTGAACATTTTCGCCACATTTGGCTTGCTGCCCGACAACACCTCAAAGTTGATCATGGATAGTTTTACTACTATCAATCTGATCACTTTCATTTTGACTTCTGTGTTTTGCTAAAGGATGTAGAAATGTTTTGACATACTTTTGTTTTTCAAAAAAAGAATCCAAATGGCCGCCAGTTTGTTTTGTCTTGTTTTGCCTTCTCAGCGCTTTAATTTACATAAAAATTAATACCGAATGTTTACATTGTTTCCAGTTGATACTTTTTGTGTTTTTGACACTTGGCTCTCCTAGAGTGATAGCTTGGGTACAAAACAAGTCATTTTGTATGGTCATATCGTGGTAATATATTGTTTACTGCTTATTCTTTAGCAATTCTCCAATTTTTCATGGAAATGTGTGGTGGTGATTTATTTATAGAAAGTTAACATTATTTTTGTAAATATAACAAGTTGTTTTTGTTTCCTCTTTACTTCTAGTGTGACGGCATGTTCAAAATTAAAAATGGCGGCCATTATAGTTTGACTACATATTGTAACACCCTTGGGGTGCACGTGGGAAAGCAAATAACACAAGGAGACTATGAAGTAGAGAAACAAAGTTTGCCGTGATATATGCAAACTTTGTTTTTTTTGTTTCAATGGCAAGAATGTAGATGGGATTTTGTTAGCAATGCAATAAAATAAATGATGCCAATAAATATCACACACTACTCGGCCTATATATATATATCTTATGACAAGGCTCAGTCTCCAAGGAAATAGTTATTTTGTTATTTCAACTCAAATATCTTGCAGAAATGATACTGAGTATGTAATATAGTTATTAAATTGATTGTAATTTGACTTAAAATATATACCTAGAAGCAGTTATGATGATAAATCTAAGTCAGTAGAGGTGCCAGGTAAAAACAAGAGCAGGAGCCTTTAATCAGACCGAAAGTCTTATTGTATCTAAATCGAGTGACCCGAGTGAATCAAATCCGAATGCGAATCCGAATCGAGTGTCCCAGGCCTGGACCAGTGATCGTATTTATAGGCATCATCAGGAGGTCATGTGACCTTTCTCAATCAATCAGAACACAGGTTTGATGGCTTGCATACAAGAAACACTGCATAGGCAGTGTCATTTCTAACACAAGTAAGTGGTTACTAATTGTCCTTATGTTGTCCTTCTTGTCCGAATACAATTAGGACACAGTAGAAATAATCAGGACATCGAGACAATTTGTTATAATTATAAACGGACAATATCTTTCCATCAAACGTGGCGTCAGTGGCCGCCATCTTGGTTTGTTGTCGGCTCTATGACAAGTGAAATTTACAAAAGCATCAGTTTCCTTTATCATATGGTATTGTCCTTATGTTAAATAAAGTGTCCGAAAAGATCGACCATGGTGGACAAGTGAGATTTGTGCAAACATGTGATATAACAAGAATAAGGACAACGATTATATTCAGGCCAAGCGGCGGGACGACATTTTGACAGACGTCAATTGTCTACTAAGACCATTGACAACTTTGGCCCAGTGTAGCATCAATATGCCCTGTATCCAGCAATTGATGTTGTTCTATGTGTCCTTCAACAATTCGGACACTAACAAGATTGCTAAAATATTTGGTAAATGCAAACAGAGAAAACGGACAGCAGACTGTCAATTAGTGCCTAGAATGACTGTCGGCAACAAATGTCAAAACACGAAACGACTGTCATATTGCAGGTACAAATGTAGGAAATACAGGTGGTTATACATTGTCCTCTATATCGTAAAGCAATGCATTTCTACCTTAGAATGCAGGAAAATACCAGATAATGAATATGTGGCTTTGATATAAAAACGGATATCCAATTTATAATTAGTCACTCAACCTAACGTAAATGTTGTTGACAGGTCACCGTAACCCGAGAAATGTCAATCAAGTGTAATTTTTATTAGTATCCATCATGGAATACACTTTAAAACACTTCTGAGCAAGAAAGTTATCAGAAAATCGTCATTAACAAGTGTAATAAGTCATTGTTTATCTGGGTCAAAAGTCACACTTACTTTCTATAAATAGCTACGAAGCAGGAGTGTACACAAGAAATACACTCTCCTACCCAGAGTTCCATGCGGCAAGCCAGCATAGTATCTCTGCCTAAGGCCAGAAAAATGTGACGATTCGTCACATCTTGCACCGTCCATTCAATATAATTTACATATTTCTCAACTCTTTTATTTTTGACGAGTCTACACAACTAATTAAACATCTTTGATAGAATGGTTTAGTTCATTGAGAAAATATCCTAAAACATGTAACACTATTTCGATTTGCGTAGCGATCCTTTGTTTACATAGGTTGTACGGCTCCACGTGCTGTCATCGAAGCTGATGGAGAGCAAACGATGCAGCCAGTTTGACATCTAAATATGTACTGTCATAGACCGTACTGTCGCAGTTGTGGAAGAATATATATGTAACAATGTATGAAGAGAGCGCCGAAAAGCTTTCGTGAGTCCAGTCTCTCCTTATTATGACTATGCGCGTTTGATTACAAACAAGAGAAAAGTCCGGTCACGTGATATGCAAATTAGCCTGTGGCAGTGATGTTATGTTAAGTCATCGCTGTGCCGGAGTGTGCAAGAAATAGTCCCTGACAAACATCGATGTTAACACTCAAAATACACAATGATTCAAGACAGTGAATAAATACATCATTTGGAGACATGAAATACATAAGTCTGTACAATAATAGTACAGAATGACATCAGTAGTAGAATCCTTCATGGATGTAAATAGCGTAGTGACACACAGTGGTAATTAGGTCATGTCTTACAGGTGCTGCTACCGCGAACGTTCAGTGCTTGATAAAACATAGCTGTTAACAGTGAATATGCCCCCTTAGAGATGCCTCAGATCTGAGAACTTCAGAACCAGGTAACTGTCTATGATGTTGTTAGGTTATTATTTACTTTAATGTTAAAAATATGGATGGACATTTCCAGATAGATCGTGATATAACGAAAATAGGTGACACTGATGATTGACAAAGTTTACATGATGTTTTTAATACTTATACTATATCAATTTAGATTACAATATACATTGTGGATGACCAAATTTGTGCTGATATATAAACCAAACAAGTCATTTGGTGTCAAATGTTTAATGCAGTTTTGGAATAGAACAAAATTTCATTGATATGGTCAATGAAAGCTTCATACTCCTAAAATATTTAATGAAATACCATTATCCAAAAAGTGTTTGAAAACTATGCTTTGTGTCCGATAACTGCGTCTAAGCTTTGGTTGTAGTTATTCATTTTGTTCTATCAGATAACTCTTAATCACTTTTGACACATTCAGAAGCTTACAATTAACCCTCCTTTTCACGTATTTTTATTTCATATGTTACTTCATGTCAGAATCGGATTCATCTACTGGCAACAAGTCAAAGGTGTTCAGGTAACAATCACCTGACATGCAAAAGACATGCCTCTATGCACACTAGATCATTCTGTCTGCATTGACATAGATCTCTCCGCTGGCACACTGACATTTTGCATTTACATGATACCAGTTAACCAGTCCATGGGGAGCAGGATCTCTCGACATCAGAATAGGGATAAACTGACCATCACAAATGCTCTACCGCTTTAACCATAGTCAGCTGGTGAAGGAATGTTCATGATTGGTTGCAGAGACTGTTTTCAAGCATGGAAACATGGTTTATCAGCACAAATTTGGTCATCCACAATGTATATGTAGTCCAACTATAATGGCCGCCATTTTGAATTTTGAACATGCCGTCACTCTAGAAGTAAAGAGGAAACATAAACAACTTGTTATATTTACAAAACTAATGTTAACTTTCAATAAATAAATCACCACCACACATTTCCATGAAAAGTGAGAAGGCAAAACACCACAAAACAAAATGGCGTCCATTTTGAGGTGTATTTTTTTTCGAAAACAATAATATGTCACAATATTTCTACATCCTTTAGCAAAACACAGAAGTTAAAATGAAATCGATCAGATTGATAGTAGTAAAACTATCCATGATTAACTTTGAGGTGTTGTCGGGCAGCAAACCAAATGTGGCGAAAATGCTCACAGACCCCTACACATAAAATGGTCTGTAAAAGACTGATAACACAATCTAAGAGTATTACAGGCCATTTCATGAGCCCAAGACACCATACCTACTGAAAATAATGTCACACAAAATCACTCCTGGAGAGGCTACGAAATTCTATTTCTAGGCCCCTTTTGAGATTCTCCTCCTGGACTACAACGCTTTAGGTGAATCTAGGAATCGAACGCAGGACAGGACGCTTGTAGACCTATGCATCTCTACACAATGAATGGCAGTGCTGTACACCAACTGATCACCCGTGAAACAGATAAGAGGAAACTTACCTTTAGAATGCATATGGTCGTATCCCTCGATTAAGTATATGGTGTCTCTCAGGATCTTCTTGGTACACCTTGATGTACACACAGATTCGAACACGGTCCGGCTCCGTCCAGGTGGGATCACAAGGTTGGTTTCACCTGTCGTAAGGACGCCCGCGTCGTAAGGGCGAAGGTTGGGGGTGTAGAAGATGCTGAAGCCTGAGGCGTCCATCTGTCCGGATATCTTTTTGGGATTGTTCCAGTGAAGCTAAAACAAACACAAATTACATATACAAAAATAAATTGTGCTGACACAACTAGACAACAATTTAACATGAACAACAATCCATAAGCTTATGATGAGACACAACCTATTTATACTGTCTGATCTTTGAGACAATGATTGGTTGCTGGTATTTCAGCTCTCACGTATAATCATTTCACATTGATGTGGCATCAATCATATGTCACATTATCATGTTCTTTCAACAAATACCAATTTCCTGTTTACATAATGCTTGTGTTATTTGGTCATTGCGAACAACGTCTATTTTTTCATACAGGACAACAAGAGCAGTATGTTACCAATTATATTTTCTACTGTTCCATTATACAATGCTAAGATGGCATACTGACTCAAACTAGTTCTGTAACGGGAGCTTTCCAAAGAATGCGAAGTTTTTTTCAACTTGTAATACCCACTGGTATTTGGCTGTTCACCATATCTGGGACAATATTTGAATCACTGACAAAGGTTGGTATTGTCAACAAGAGGGAAGCCACCCGTGATTATAAGACAAACAGGTAGGCGTTCGATAAGGAAACCCGTGAAGATCCGGGTTAGAATTGGCCTTGAGCAAACCATTACTTGTCTTATGAGGCGACAGAGGGATCTGGAGGTCAGGCTCGCTGACTTGGTTGACACATGTCATCAAATACCAATTGCCTAGATCGATGCTTATGTCTTTGGTCAGTGGATTGTCTGGTCGAGTCTCTCTTATTTACAGTTCGCCGTTTTACGCCTGGAATATTGCTGAGTGTGGCGTTAAAGAACATCCGAGCCAAATTGATTAATAAAATTCTGAGGTTTGAATTCTGAGGTTTGAAATACTGTGGAACAGTTTTGGGGACTGGTATTTGTCTGAGAATGTTACTTCAATCTTCTGCATCAGTTCCGTTGTTTGCAAATTTCATATACAAGAACATGCTGCCCTTGTATGAAGCGATATCAGGAACTATACACTCTTTAGCCTTTATTGTCACCAGAAATGCATGGAAGACTTTTGGATCTCATGGCATTGAGCTTTGTCATTCATTCAGTTTTGTCTTAGAGACAGACTTTTTTTCATAACTTTATTGCAGACAGGTTTGCTTTTCCCTTGACATCGCATGTTCATGTGCCCGAACCTTCGATGCCTTAACATCAGGGTATATGCCTGAAACCTATACCAAGAGGCACATAAACATGCCACAGTTGTAAATGTCAATCACGTGAGATGAGATAAAGTATTAATAATTGCCGGGTTCAGGATTATTGTATTTACATACCAACAATCCACACCAAACATTGGCTTCATAGATCATCAAACCAATGCTTATGACCTGCCCCAGTTTTATAGACCTAAAATCATTGTCCCGTTTGATTATTTACAACCATAATTTACTGTATATTCAGTTGAATACTTTAGTAAGTAAATAAGTGTACCTCAAGCAGGACCCTCTTGTAGCCAGTTTTGCCAATTCTGAAGCCAGTTTCTTTGTAGAGACACTGACCAGGTATACCTACACCCCAGAAGGCGATTATGTCCGGGCAAACAGGAGAAAACAGCCCACAGTCTTCAGGGCGGGCAATGACGGGCGCTACAAGGGAGGATACCATACCACTATTATAAACCGAACCAACAATTGTAATTTTTGAAATATTACGGTTGTGTATATTGTCCAAATTGGTCAGTATAGTGTAGAAAAAACTACTCAATATATGGCGGGAATGGCGACGAAAATTACATATTCGTTATTATTACAAAAAGGCTTCCTGTTATGTCTGAAGTACGGTTTTCTGGACAGATACACATCTTCTGACGACAGCCAGCCACTAACACACATTAAAATAGAATAATATGTAAGGGGAATGAATATTAGTTCCAACGAAAGTACCATTTTTGCTTTGTACTTTTGGTGAAAGGTAAGATGAAGATCCAGGTTAGAGTTGGTCTTCTTCAGCAACCCATGTTATGTCACTGGCAAATTAAACAGCATAGTAATCACTTTGCCATGTGCGCCGACAAACACCTCCTTGTCCCTGTCAGCGTGATGCATCTGGAATCCTTTTGCGACTTTCATTTTGATATGACATAAACTGTTCAGCGTGGGGAAATGTTTTGACTTACGAGGGATGAGAAAGGTATTCTGTGACCCTATTTTCGAAAGCGTTTGTTTCTGAATGACGATGCAGTTCACTCTACCGACACCATCGAAACTTTTTGTGTTGTATACAGGGGGGTTGAACAGAATATCCGCCATTTTGTTTTTATGACGTAACGTAGGTGTGACCTTTGTGTGACCTAATCGATTGTTGAAGCCCCACCCTTCCCTTCCGGCCCAAGTGTGTGTGACCTTCAGGTTCACCTTAGTGGTATTATTTTATGAGTTTGCCGACTCGCGTGTTCACACAGCAAACCTTAGACTAATGCTTAGTCTCTGAATATATATAATTTTGATAGTAACAAACAAGCCCGTTAAATTGAAAAGGAGCCCTAAGGAGACCAGAGATTCAGAAACTGAGGAAATCTAGACTTGCTTTATTTAGGGCTTTAGCACTGCAGAGAGGGCATGGCAGTAGGGAAAATAATGTGGTTCAGGGACTGTGAGACAGACTAAGCAAACGTGTTCAACGTAGAATGAGGGGGAATTTAGCTGCTATTTATAAGGTCAAAATATCAGAGCGCATTTTGTTAAATCACTAACCAGTTTAAAATACGCTGTCACACAAGGAACAATAGTCTTAATGTTTCCATAGCTGTCAACAATAAACGGTTGTAGCTGTTAAAATTCATGTGGGCCCGTATATGCGTGTATACGGGCGCTGTCTATGCACTACTGTCAGTACTACTACTAACAGCAGAATCGCTTCCTCGCTGAGCAATGCATTAAGTAAGTGAGTGAGTTTAGTTTTTATCTTGCACTCAGTAATATCCCAGCTATATGGTCTGTAAATAATCGAGTCTTGACCAGATAATCCAGTGATCAACAGCATGAGCATCGATCTGATGATGAGATGTGTCAATCATGCTAGGGAGCCTCACCACCCGATCCCGTTAGTCGCCTCTTACGACAAGCATGTGTTCCTTCTGTAACACTTGTGACTACAGTCGCTGGGTGTAAAGCCATTCTTGGTTTAGACACTGTACTGTGCGGACGTGTTACCACTGCTCTGGGATATCATGGATGTGTGTGGACATTATCCACTCGACAAGACACTCTATTTCTGTCCACGAACATGAAAAAATGGTCTCCAGACTGTCCGTATTTGGCCCTGGTGGGAGTACCTCAGAAAAAGGTGGCCCGCTGGGGTAGTCATGTGGATTTGCAACCAAGAGTGTGATGTAAAATGTGTGAATATTAGAAATAAATCAATGTTAAGAGTACCTCTGCATTGGTTGTCTATGTATAGTCTTTTGTCGATGTATAAATAGAGGTCATTGAGATCCCTAACATGATAAGAGCTTGTTTGCTAGAATTATTATGGCTAGGTACGTGTTGAAACATTACGAATTTTTAAGGTTCATGTTAATGTTTCAAGACATTGAGGACATTCGACAAGACATCTTAGAAATGAACAGAGAACAGTTTCTTGCCGCTGTCACATGTCTCTTCAGTTACGGCTCAGCGAGGAAGCGATTCTGCTGTTAGTAGTAATACTGACAGTAGTGCATAGACAGCGCCCGTATACACGCATATACGGGCCCACATGAATTTTAACAGCTACAACCGTTTATTGTTGACAGCTATGGAAACATTAAGACTATTGTTCCTTGTGTGACAGCGTATTTTAAACTGGTTAGTGATTTAACAAAATGCGCTCTGATATTTTGACCTTATAAATAGCAGCTAAATTCCCCCTCATTCTACGTTGAACACGTTTGCTTAGTCTGTCTCACAGTCCCTGAACCACATTATTTTCCCTACTGCCATGCCCTCTCTGCAGTGCTAAAGCCCTAAATAAAGCAAGTCTAGATTTCCTCAGTTTCTGAATCTCTGGTCTCCTTAGGGCTTCTATTCAATATAAACGGGCTTGTTTGTTACTATCAAAATTATATATTCAGAGACTAAGCATTAGTCTAAGGTTTGCTGTGTGAACACGCGAGTCGGCAAACTCATAAAATAATACCACTAAGGTGAACCTGAAGGTCACACACACTTGGGCCGGAAGGGAAGGGTGGGGTTCAACAATCGATTAGGTCACACAAAGGTCACACCTACGTTACGTCATAAAAACAAAATGGCGGATATTCTGTTCAACCTCCCTGTATACAACATTTATGGAAATGGGATGGGCGAATAATTCTCTATGATCTGCTTGGTAAAGCTAACAGTTACGACAGCAAACGTATTCCAGTATGGCTATAACTTAAGGATAATAGGGTGCGTGAATACATGCCCATATCACGACAGCCATAAAGGAGAATGTGCTGCAGGAATACATGACACCATTTACGACAACCTTTATTCAGAATATCTGGCATGAATACATACCGCCATCATGACAGCCATACAACAGCATGTGGTGCGTGATGTGAAAGTTGTCAATTTCCGGTTTGGTGGCAATCATGTGGTAATCTTGTGATTCATCCAGGTCAAAGGTCATGCACCTGTAGGTGGTTTCATTGTCGGGTATTGCTGTAAGTGGAAACCTCAGAATCCGTTTCTGGACTCCTGCAACACAGTATCGGAATAGAATCTCTCTCTACCTGCTCTCTCTCTCTCTCTCTCTTCTCTTCTCTCTCTCTCTCTCTCTCTCTCCCTCTCCCTCTCTCACTCACCTTTGTCTGTGGCTCCAGTGCAGTTGAATTTACTACTTTCACATGGAGCTGTGATAAGTCCATCACAAGTCTGATTTGAAGATATATCACAAAGCTCCCTAATGAAATCAGCATGTACTGAATCAGAAATATTATGCCAACAAACAAACAGAGGTGGAGACACTTTCACATTCAAGCCATGCTCCACCTGCCCATTTCCGATGTCCCCAGCCGTGATATTGCTGCAATATTGCTACAAACGTAAAACCATACTCACCACTCACCCATGCTCACTCACAATCTAAACTTACGAGGCATGCCAAGTGTGAATTGAGCCTATGAGCTGTCACGTGTATGAATAAAATTAAAGATAGTCACCGCCTCCATTATGTACGCAGATAATGGGACACTTTCAGATTTTCAGCAGATACAATTAAGTATGAACTCACGATGTACACAGAATGTGTATAAAAAACATCAATCTCCTAAAATTTACATCTGCATATTTTTACGAGCAGTGATGAGACCATTTTTAGAGGGTCAACAGAGGGAAACCAAGCGTGGCCTACACATGAGCATAGATATGTATGAAAAAGACAAGCGGTTGGACACCTTCCGATTGATCAAAAGATAACAGCCAAGCGTGGGATCAAACTACATATCTGTTTTACAACGCTGAGTGGTGGGACAATTAACCTTCAAAGAAAGGCGTAATCCACACATTATCAACCGTCAAATATAATAAGAAAGAATACAAGTTCATACCCAATTTCCTTAGAAAATTACAGGGCAGATTAACATAAAGGAGTATTACATGTAATGTAAAACTTACGTCGTTGATTAATGTAATATAAGCATATAATTTGCACAGCTGAAATGTGTTCCAACCTTGGTGAAGACACAAAGAACACTGTCTTCAATCAAAAGGACATACCTGGGTGAGTGAGACCAGCGGTCCTTGTGGGCGTGGCTCCAGGTGTCCAGATGCACTGGGGGTCACCCAGTTCCTGACCATTGGTCATTCCATCACCATCAGAGTCCATGTTACACACATTAGCCCACTGTATGGGCAGAGAGGGTTTGGGTGAAATACTTGCTTAAATGTTCACACGGGTGGCCTAATCGTCTTAGGTGTGGCAACTGACGTGACATAGGGTGAGTTTGACACCCAGATTTGCTTCGATTATGCATGAACCGTGGTTTGATACTGTCATGCCCGTTTTGCCACGTGGATGAAAAACTATACAAGGCCTTGCTCTGGGAAGTTAACACGCTGCTAATATATGTTTATTTGTTTGTTGTTTAAGGCCACACTCAGCAATATTCCAGCTACATGGCGGCGGTAAATAATCGAGTCTGGATCAGACAATCAAATGATTTTGCATGACAATCGATCTAAGCAGTTGGGAAACGATGCCATGTAAAAAGCGGAGTTACACCAAACGGGTGTGGTGACGGTGTGTTGACGGGTATGTTGATGGGTGTGGTGGATGTGTATTGACGGATGTGTTGACGGGTGTGGTGGATGTGTTGACGGGTGTGGTGGATGTGTTGACGGGTGTGTTGACGGATGTGTTGACGGGTGTGTTGATGGGTGTCATGGATGTATTGACGGGTGTGTTGACGGGTGTGGTGGATGTGTTGACGGGTCAATGCTTTAGTTCCAGTCAATGCTTTAGTTTACATCGAAATGAACTATTTTCATTCAGTTCTGCTGTGAATAGCAAAATCCTATCCAGTTTTCATGCTCCAGTCAACAAGTCTATCTAGCAAAGAAAACGTTTCTATTTTCTCACCTTTCTGCCTTGGTTTGCAAAATCAACACCGAACTGATTTCTGTCACCCCCGCCCAAGGGGTTCACATGCCCAACCCCCTGCCACATCTCCCCCTTCACACAAGGGTGGGTCAGGTTGTGGCCATTGGGTATGCTGTCCCTGTACCCGCCATACCCATTAATTATTCCAACACAGATGAGGAAAGCGGATAAGCTATAGGAGAAAAAGGAACACATATATATGAACCCTTAAATACATCATATGTTTAATAATGCAATTTGGATAAAGTTTATACATGTCAAGGATTATTTCTTGATGACTTAAAGAAACGGTCCTCAAATAAAGATTGCAGTATACCGGAATACGGTGACTGGGTAATCCATACTGGACCTCATCCTGCGATGAGCGGCCAGAGGCACAGTCCAGAACACAATGTGGTGTTTGAAAACCAGTGTTTGGATGTGTCACGGCGCCAACTACCGTCAGGGGAGACTGGACGGAAAATGATCAGAATTGTAAGCAAATGCACAACAAGTTCGTTGGATGCAACCATTTATATTAAAGCTAAGTACCTGCTCAAGCATGAATGCACTTGCACCTCAAGCACAACAACAAGCCGCTGAAAAACAACTAGCTAGCTAGCGTAAACTAGCTCAGGGATCAGACCACACAGTGACTTGTGACACCTAAAGAGTGGGGGATAATAAGGACCTAAACAGGGAGAGTATCGGCCTATAAACATTCAACACCCCAAGTGACCTATAGGACAAACAGACCAGAACAAGATGTACCATCACAAAACAAAACAGTCTTGAGCTCCCAAGTTCGGTCCTCAGGTCGTCCCAAGATGAAGCAATTGACAACTAGGTAGCTGGACGACATGCACAAAGCAGTGTAGACTTTCCCAAAGTGTGTCTGGACAACTGGCCACGTCAAGCTCTGACGTAAACGCGCGGACGTCGCAGAGGACAATACACGACGCGAGTTGAAAGCTTGCATCTAGCCTCTGACTAGGGGTGTCACGATACACCAATCTCACGATACGATACGTATCACGATTTTAAGGTCACGATACGATACGTATCGCGATACATAATTTTCGCGCCTTTTCATAGCATTACCTTACCGGCAACGTACGCGCTCGCTGATTGGTCCATCAAAATAGTCTAGCCAATCACAAAAGCTGTTAGTTTCCAACCTATTTTTTAAGTAAAGCTAGCTACATCTATTTATCGGAGCGGTCTTGTGTAATTTTACTATCAAGACTTTGACGGAGATGGATATAGCATAAAAAATTGAATCGATAAAGTTTTAAAATAGGAATCGATACACGCAAGCATGTATCGCGTATCGTATCGTCAGCAAAATGTATCGATGCATCGATACATTCGCGTATCGCGACACCCCCTAATATGTTACTTCTGACGGAAAGCCACATTTCAAAATGACTACTGCCGGGAAGGCCACATTTGAATTACATGGCTGTAGCCGGTAAAGCCACATTTCAATAGATTAATTAATTAATAGACTGAAATTATATTTAAAAAATTAATGGATTACCGTAACCGGTAAAGAGTGTCCCCATGTATAATATTTTGTTTTCACAGGAAACGAATAATCTTTCCTACTCACAAGCGTGGTGTTTAGCAGTATCGGTAAAAGACTGTTCCTACACTAAACGCCGAAAGAAACGTTACCCTCCTACCTTTATGAATTGCCTAAAAACTATCAAAGATATGTTAGAAGGTATTAGTTAACAAGAGAGCTTAACAACACAGCTTTATGCAAATCACGAACCATATTCTCAAACACATTCATATTTAGGTGAAATGTATCTTTTTCCGAAGAGTTAAAGTGTCCTATTTTCGACCATGCCGAAATAAAACAATAACTGTGATTTAGATATCCAAAAGAAGGTTGAAATAAAAGTCTGCCTTGAGACAGAGATAACCCATTTAAAGTCACCATTTTTCAATTACTGAAACAAGAAACAACTGTTGTAGAGTGAGCAGATTTCAGTCAGCTGATTTACATTAGTGAAAACAAGTAAAACATGTCTTTGATCTTGTGAAAAAGTGTTTAGGAACACCTAAAATGATCTTTGTTAACACTTTAGCTTTTTCCAGTTTCTGTGTACACACAGCAATATCAATCGCCAAAACGTTGCAATATTCGACAAGCAGTATTTGCATGAATACAGAACCATTGACGCTCGTATTGCATCACTGAAGACCAAGCTTCTGAACCAACACCTGAGTGACATGGAGTATACGGACCATGTGGGCGACCTCCTTCATCTGTAGATGGCAACAAACTAAACCATTATCGTATGTATACATATTAAGATTTATTATGTGATAATATTATATGTAAAATACATATTAGTATATTATATTATGCTAATTATAGAAATAAAATCTGTTGTGATCTGAATACAATTATGTAGAAACATGTCTTGTTTTGTTAAATACGGTAACCTGTTTGAATCACTAAGCATGTTTGGACAGCATAGCCGGGAGAGCCACATTCCATGTTCACGCAACCACAACATTAACTATGTGCCGGGAGAGCCACATCAATTGTTCTGTGATCATTGGCTATCGGTTTAAAGGTTAATATCGCCTCACACCCCAGTGGTTTTGTGATTCTTACCAGACAGAAGAAGCCCCATCCTAACGCTATGGAACATGGACAAGACACCGCCATAGAAGACAGGCCTACGTCAGTCATAGAAGATGGAGTTACAACAACGATAGCCATGAACAAACGACGACAACTCCCACAACGTAACTTCATCGTGCGGTGAATAGACTCTGTTTGTTTTCATGTTGACATGTGTATGTGTATATGCATCATGGTGTGTGACCGCTACATATGGACACATGCGTGACCTCAACATATGGACACTTGTGTGACCTTGACCTCCCTGTGAAGTTGGGCCAGTTGAGTTACCGATTCTGCAGTTAATGTGATTTCATGCTATCCATGTAGTGAATATTATTTCTGCATTTGTTCATGATGCTGCATTAATTGAATTAACATGTGGGTACCCCTTTAGTTTATTGCTCCGCAGCTAGTATATTGTGTTATTTAAGTGTTTTTATTCTACTGTGTATTTATTTTGTTGTCTTTAGTTAAGCATTAGATAAGATTAGTTATTTTATTTAGTTGCATAAATTAATTATTGGTATCAATTTCACATCTGCTTTATACAACCACGATGTGTTTGTACACGTGTGTGAATGTGTACTAGTTAGTGTTAGGTAGTTAGTAAAACCAACTATTGACTATAGTTATTAGTAATTAGTGTTAACTTAAGTTCCATATCTTAATAATTGTGTTCATAGTTTAGTATTTTAGTTTGTTTTTCAGTTGTAGGGTGAGTGTTATGTTCATTCATTCCTTTCGTTATTTCGTTCAGGCAATTAAGGGTTTGTATTTTTATCGTTCCCTTCTTATATCTTCCTTTCATATGGCTTGGTATTATTCTTTCTTTATGTAATGTACCATAATTATAAGCCCCTGCGCGCGTACACCTGCACTTTACTTACCTGCATTAGTTTATTATCTAAACTCAAATCAAAGTTAACTCTAAACATGTAATTTATTTAAACATTTAACTTATATTCGTTAAGAGTAAACGCCTATATCATTTACGTAAATCAATGTAAACATTTCATTAAATACTACATTTAAAGTATCCAACATGGCTGAAGCGGAAATGTCAGAAGACGAGGTGAAACAACTTGTTTCGTCACTGAAGAAGTTGGATTTGAGACCCAAAGCCGATACACCTCAGGATCTCTTAGCGTGGATCTCATCGGTTAGCATGTTAACTCAGAAACATCAACCCTTTATTCCACCTACAGTTGCGCTAGCTAAGACACGACAGCTTCCTTACTTCTTGGGGGATAGGAAATGGGACGTAGACTTCGACCAATGGAAACATGAATACACATGTCTTTGTACAAGATATTCGGAGCAAGATGTCATGGACGCCGTACAAAAATCACTTCGTGGGAAGGCAGCAAGAATCGCCATGCACATTGATAAGGATGCTCTCATTGGACTCTCTTATCACCAAGCTGGATGGTGTTTTCGGGATGGTGCATACAGAACACAACAGCATGACAGAGTTCTATACTGCCAGGCAAGGAGAGGAGGAATCAGTTGCCGATTGGGCACGCAGACTCGAGGACATCTTGGATAAAGCCATCATGTTAGAAAAGGTGAAGAAAGGGATGTCTTACTTCGTGACACTTAGTGGATAGGGCTTCGCTTGGACCTGAAGGACATGTCAAGTCATAGGTAGGATCAGGGAGGATCACTGGAAGTTTTTCTCAAGTACCTACGACAACTGGAACAGGATCTGTGACAAAGGCAAGCAACAGTAAGGAGGTCTGCAACTAGTAAGTCGCTTGTAACAAAGGAGCAGTCAGAACTACAAGAGATCAGGGGCATGCTCAAGTCGAAGTCACGGAACAAGGTCAAGGTAGCCATTGGAGTCATGGTCAGGGTCATGATCAAGGTTCAAGGCCAGGAGTATGGGTACTTGCCACCCAGGAACTGGACATGTCCACCAAGGTCAAGAGGGAACAAACCTTTCTGTCAAGATCGAGGGCGAGGTAACCCTATTGGTCGTGGAGATCTGGGATGGTTCCAAGGACCCTCAGAACATGGACGGCATTCCTAGATCTTTCCCATGTGGACAGCGAGGTCACATTCAGCGTGTATGCCGTGCACCACTTTCGGACCAGGGAAACTTTTAGGGGCCTATGGGGAGGGGCGGACCATGGGCCTAGGATACAAGGTCAACACAAAGCAACAGTTCATGGCCGAGTCGGTTGGCGAGCCAACTGAAATCAACATTCTTGTCAACAGGATCATGACCAAGGCTTTGCTGGACACTGGTGCTACGATCTCATCTATTGCCGAGGCATTTTATTGACAAAACTTTCCTGATGTACCTCTGGAACCACTAAAGCAGTTTCTTCATGTTGAATGCGCTGATGGCGAACCTGTACAGTACAGTGGCGTCATTGTTATCGATATAGAGGGGATCTGGGAGTGCATCTACCAAGAGTATGCTACTTGTTGTGCCAGACAGCCAGTACAAGACAGTACCTATCACACTTGGGACCAACATCTCATCCATATACCTTGACCGGTGTCAGGACAAGTTTGGACCAAGGTTTCCCAAGAAGGCAAATCTCCATACACCATGGTATTTAACCTTCTGGAGAATAGTGCTAAGGGGGGAAGAATTAGCCAAGAGGAACTACTCTATCAGTAAAGTTAGGAGCCAAGAGCCTGCTTGCAAGATAATCCCTGCCAACTCGGAGATTCATATCTCAGGTTATGTTGACCAGCCCCTACCATATCATGCTACTCATGTCATAGTTCATCCAACTACTGGATCTCAGATACCAGATGACCTTGACATCAAGTGGTCAGAAGCTTCATGTCGACATACATGTATCTAACCTCCCTATAAGAGCTATCAGCATGCCTTGCAGTGCAACACTCTGTGAATTGCAAGTTGTCAAGCTGGAGGATGTACCAAGCCCTACTTATACTCAGGACTATAGTGTCCTTGACCTAATGGACTTCAATGAGTCAGCCGTGTCAAGTGAGGATCTAGCACAGGGAGACAAGTCTTCACTGACTACTTGGACATCTTCTCTACCGGCGACACGGACTTAGGCCACACAAAAGCAGTGAGACACAGGATTGACCTCAAGGATGACATCCCATTCAAGCAACGTTATCGGCGCATACCATCTGCCATGTACGAGGAAGTCAAGGAGCACCATAACCAACTTCTACTCTGTGGTGTCATCAAGTGTCATCACGTTCCCCATGGTCATATAATGTTAGGAAGAAGACAAGGAAACTGCGTCTGTGTGTGGACTTTCGCCAGCTCAACCACAAACCATTCAGGACAACTATGCCATTCCAAGGATTGAGAAGATGTTTGAGGCACTTGCACGATCTTGGTATTACACTACGCTTGATATGAAATCCGGGTATCACCAGGTAGAAATCGAAGAGGCAAGAGCAGCTTTTACAGTTGGGCCCTAGGCTTCTATGAGTAAAATAGAATGCCCTTTGGACTTTGTAACAGCCCAGCCACGTACCAACGACTTATGAACGAGTGTTTTGAGGGACTTCACCTGAAGATATGCCTCATCTACTTAGACGACATTATCATCTTCTCATCATCATTTGAAGTGCATGTGGATAGACTGAAGCAGGTGTTTCAGCGGATTAGAGAGACTGGCCTCAAACTCTTGCCTGACAAGTGCTCCTTCTTCAAGAAGAAAATCAAGTTCCTTGGTCATGTCGTTTCAGAGGAAGGAATTATGGAGGATCCAGACAAAGTTGAAAGAGTACTGAATTGGCCACGACCATCAAGTCCAACATAAGTACGACAGTTCCTTGGTTTTGCGGGCTACTATTGAAAATTCGTAAAGGACTTCGCCAAGATAGCCAAGCCACTCTCAGCAGTCATGCCTCATGGGAAATCCAAGAAGTCAAAGAAACCGCCAGAGGAACCATGGCACTAGTGGAGGAACAGGAAGAAGCTTTCAACCATCTCAAGGAACTTCACCACCAGTCCTAGCGTACCCTAATTACGGGACACCATTTGAACTTCACACGGATGCCAGTGGAAAGGGATTCGGTGCTGTATTGTATCAGGAACAGAATGGTGTCAGGTAATAAGTTATGCAAGTGGAGGACTAGGGAAATCTGAAAGAAACTACTCGGCACATCGTCCGGAATTCCTTGCACTCAAATGGTCCGTATGTGAGAAGTTCCACGACTATCTGTTTGGAGCGAAGTTTACAGTTCTAACATTCAACAACCTGCCGACTTACAAGTGCCAAGCTGGATGCCAGAGACCACATATGGCTAGCTGCACTTGGAGCCTATGACTTCGACATATTCTACAGACTGGGATTGAAGAACACGGACGTGGATACTTTGTCAAGGCTACCAGAATACCAGAAGCTCTCCTTGGAACAGCTATCCATGGACTCAGTCAAGGCAATCTGTGGAGTTGTTCATGCCCAGCCCTACGTGGAATCATTCTGCCTCTCAGCAGCATCAATGTGGATGGAGAGACAAAATTACAACTCGTACTTCTATCAAGGTTAATCCAGGATGCATTGCAAGGCCTTGATAACGACGTGGGACACCCAGGACATGACAGAACTCTATCACTGCTCAGGGACACTGAGGACTGGATAAAAACCTGCAACAGATGCTGGAGGAGGAAGACACCAACCAACACCCGAGCTCCGTTAGTTTCCATCGCCACCTCACAGCCTTTGGAGTTAGTCTGCATGGACTTCCTTACGTTAACAGGAAGGGTGGATTCCAGCACATCCTAGTCAACAGGGTACTCCCCTATCTATCTCATGTTCGGAAGGAACCCAGACTTCCAATTGGTCTTGCCTTCAGGATAGAACTAAACATGAATCATAACAGATTGAACAACTACGTTCAGGCTCTAAGGACAAGATTGGAGGAGTCTTATAAGGTTGCAACCAGAGCATCTATGATGTCAAGGTCAGGGGAGCTACAGTACAGCCTGGAGAGCGTGTTCTAGTGAACATCCTAGCTCCTGATGGCAAGCACAAACTTCCTGTTAAGTGGGAAGAGGACCCGTACATCGCTGTTTCTAAGCCGAACTCAGACATCCCAGTGTTTGTTGCGAAGGAAGGACGAGGGGGGAGGAAGGTCTCAGACCCTACATCGGAACCTGCTTCTACCCATCGGATCTTTGCCTGACAACTCTCAACAGCAAGCCTGTAACACCTAAACCAAAACCAAGAAAGAGTATGGCCAGGACAGTCACAGAACCAACCGAATCTAAGGTGTCGGAGGAGGACGAAGGAAGGTCAATTTCAAGCCTTCTAGTGGAACTTCCTACAGAGCCTGATGATTCCACAGTTGTCAGCACCGAATCTATGGAAGAGGATTCCATCTTCCAGTTGGATTGTGACGACCTGAAGACTGAAGAGATGGGCAGCGAATCTTCTGATGGTGGCGGCCATCAGCTGGGGTCTAGGGACGATCCCGTCACAGAGGATACATCTGTCAAGGAAGAAGTGCTTGAGGATGAAGCGGAACCACAGTTAGAGCCGAATCCACCTAGCGTCTATACATAGGTGTTAACAGATGTTAATTACAATGCATAACAAGCAAAAATTAGCAACAGGGGATGCATGACTCAACTAGATGAGCTGAATAAACAACTGCGCAGGCACCTACGGCCATGCTGCCTGACACATACGCGTGTCGCGTGACAATGTGTAATACAGCATTATCAGAGATCGGAAAGGATCTTGCTATTAGTGGTTGTAGCAACCGGATGCCCTCTCGTCGTCAAGTCGTTTGATAACCAAATAATTCATCAGATGCATTGACATGCTTAGCTTGAAGCTTGATCAACACAAAGTTACTTTGCAAACGCCTTTTGGTGTTAGCAAAAGATAAGTAGGCCTTGGAGTCTGTGGTCGACATCGTCCCAGTGCTTTTCCTGATTACAGCAAGAAATCAGTTTTCGTTTGCTACTGCACTCAGAAATGACCCCCTGGAACAGTGGCATTTCTACTAAGTGTGTAATCTTCTTCGTGGACATGCATTCGCTGAAGATTACGTCAGTCAGTTGATCACGTCATTGACAAGGCTAGGTCCCTGTACTTTTCACTGGTTAATCTGCACATTGTCAACCCTTTACATATAGTGTCTGACACTGACAAAGACGTCAGGGTTCTAACACAGTGGAACATGACCGCTGTGGAGTGGATTCAATCATGATTTCAGTCGCACTGGATGAACCTGCCTCCATATCCTAAAGTGGGGCACGATGACATGACTGCAATACAGGGATTACATTCTGAAGAGTCCTAAGGCAACCATCCAGGAACGTAATTGGGAACATTAGACGAATGTAACAGGCTGTGATTGCATAACGATTAACAATGGATTTGTTTTCGCCATTTTCCATTTTCAGGTTTTGGTCAGATTCTTTTATTTTCACATGTGGCCTGAGTTATAAATGGTCAAATGTTACTGGTAAAGTTTTTACGCTTGACAACATATTTATATTCATTAAAACTGTCCACACGCAATATCAGCCTTGTTTGTTTGATTACTACAGCAATAAATTTCAGTAATCCAGGCGAGATGTGGAGAAAGCATGGATGAGTGTTCTTATTGCTTCTCTGCAAATGTAGCGTCGGACTAATATTATGCAGGTATAAATATGCAGTCCTTCCACACAGTATCTCTATGACTTTGGGTCCCCAGAGTAGATTTGAAGATAACTGCACAATTCCCTACTTGGTCACTTGATATGAAAATTCACTCTTCAATTTGTAAAGTGGCGGCTACTATTCCAGAGAACGATTGTCCAGAACTAATGACAAGGAGTTCTCTCCCGTCGTCGTTTTAATTTAGGTCGTTAGTCGACATTTTGAGCCTTATATCTTCTATGCATGATGATATCATTTTGAAAGTGCTCGTGATTGATGTGTGAATGTGCCTCTCAATCAAAGGTACAACTGCACATCAACTGTATAAACGTGGCTTACCTTACAGCCCTCATGTTGTTGCTAGTCCAGCTGCTTTTGGTTGGTTTGTGTTGTGGACGGTTGGTTAGAGTATCACATGGTAGAGTATCGACTTTGCATTATATGGAGGAACTAGCTTGTGTATTGACAGAATCACGAAAGTGCAATTTGATAGTGTCCTCACGGTGAGCCTCAGCACTGACTTTGGAGGTGCAATGGTTCGAAAAGTAGCAACAAACCTTTTAACTGTATGGTTGGTTTAACAATTGGATTCAACTTCTGACTGGTAATAATACAGCAGTTGTGATACAAAGCGGGCACATTTCTTCCTTTTCCCATCTTGGAACGGGGATGTAGACAGGGAGATCCGGTCTCACCTTATTTATTTATACTTGCTGTTGAAATATTAGGCATTATGATAAGGTCGAATCCTGATATAATGGGTATGGCATTTATGGCATTTAATGATATAGATATAGAACAGAAACTTGGACAATATGCAGATGATACACAACTATATCTAGATGGATCCGAAACAAGTCACAATGTTGCAATTGAAACACAGTTCTATCAAATGTCAGGACTCAAAATTAACATAAACAAAAGTTATCTGGATAGGCTCAATGACAAAGGCTATCTGGATAGGCTTAATGAAAGGTAGTTATATAACTTTAGGCAATGACTTTTTTCTCGACTGGCGCAGTGGTGACTTTGAAATCTTAGGAATAACACTGAATGCTTCTTTCAGAGACCTTTGGGTAATTAACACAAGAAAACGCCTAGAACATATCAATGGATTACTCGCTAGTTGACGAAAAAGAACCTTGACTCTAATCGAGAAAATCACTGTCATCAAAACTCTAGCAATTTCTACTCCAGTACATGTTTTCTCTGCACTCCCTAACCCGCCAAAAACATCCATCGATGAACTCAGTAAAATAATATATAGATTCATATGGAATAATAAAAATGATACAATTAAAAGGTCTAATATCAGTAGATCTTATGATGATGGATGCCTCAGAATGATTGACAATGAATGTTTCATCAATACTTCGAAATTATCATCATTGAAATGCCATTTAAAGAAAACTTCAAGCTTTGATAGCATCTTTCCCTTAAGTCATTTGTACTTACTAGGTTCTAATGCTGTTGATTTATTATCTGGCAATGATAACCCTTATTGGAGAGATATTTTATCTGCTTGGAGAATATTTTATAAAAAGCACACCTTTGACAGCGATGACAGACCAAATCTTGGCTCAGCCACTTTGGTTAAAACACTTCTTTAAATCTTCATACATGATAAAACATTGGTTTGATTGCGGTATACACTATATCAGAGATATTTGTAATGAAAATGGATTTCTCAGTTTTGAAGATTTAAAACAGAGGTACAAAATAAGAGGAACCTCCCTAGATTATCATCCTTTATTAAAAAACATTCCAGTGAACTGGAGGCAACTTGTAGGAAACAGAACTCTCTGCTTAAATCAATTAAACATTAACAGAGTTTACCAAGATATGATCTCAAATGTTAAAAGTTCAAGGATATTCTATATACATTGATCAAGAACAGCAACACCCCTAAGGTACGAGAGTATTGGAACACTGTCTTTCAGCAGGATATAGTGTGGAGTGATGTATTCAGACATTACAGGAAATGTACGAATGATTGATTGTAAGCTGTTAGATTTTCAGTACAGATTTATCTACAGAATAATATATACAAAGAAAGAACTATTGAGGATGAAGCAAGTTGATAATGATACTTGTACTGTTTATAAAAATCCCTCAGAAGACATATTGCATGTATTCTTTTACTGTGATTTAGTTAAAAACTGTTGGTAAAATGTAGAACAATTTCTAAATACCCACCTCCAGTGTTATCTCACTTTTACAAAATGTATGTGGAGTGTGCTCAAACAATAAAACACTAAATCATATTACACTTCTTGCCAAAAGATTCATCTATGTTTCAAGTATTAAACAACAAGCACTTTCTCTTGAAGGATTTCTTAAGTTATTAAAGGATATATGTACTACTGAAACATATATAGCTAGGAAAAATAACAGCTTAGACCCCTTTATAAGGAAGTGGAAGCATTAATCTACCCTATTATGTACTAAGCATTGAACCCTACTTATAATTTCAGTTGATATTTCCAGTCTCCACCCACTACAATCACATTATTCAACCTTATTCCTTCAATCTTATATACCCTCTATAGACACTTTAAATATATCCTATGTATCGATATCTTTATATATAAAACCAATTGTTGGTTTCAGTCCATGAAGTCTATTTCTTCCTTCTTGGGTGTCCAACCTTTTTTGCAGAGAAGTACAAGGGCCATCAAGGCCTGGTGTTTTCACTGAATGCCCTCAGCATTACAATAGATTCATGTCCAGGTTTCATTAAACTTTTAGTACAACAAAGAAATAGTTTGTTTTCCTGAAACGCAGGTGATATGCTCAAACCTATATGTGGCAATTTTCACTGATTCACCCAGATTTAGGACAGCATTTCCCAAATTTACTTTTCAAAAGTGTGTACATAATGCTATAATAGTCTTTATAGGCTTTATGCTAACACAGTGTATGTCGCCAATATCAACTGGCCTCTGCAGAAGTCGTACCTCACAAAGGGAATTGTCATGTTATATATTATCACTATCAGCTATTTGATACACGCACAGATGTTGGTATAAACTTTGGCAGACCAGTTAGATACATTATCAATAGGTTTTGTGTGGAAAACCTTGAAATCGTCTTTGCACATTGACAGTAGCGGGTGACCTCGCCTAGATAGATACTATCACGCCAACAGTCGTTCATTATCCGATTTCAGTATGTCGCATGACTACATTGTCAGTCAAGAGCAGAGAGTTGATGAATTGACAATAGTTAACGCATAATGGAATTGACTCCGTGAATCAATATCTTCATCAGCTAATGAACATGAACAATATATCATCAGTAGTAAAATATTAACAGATCTTGCCCAGATGAACACTACCAAACCGGCTGTCGTGAACTGCATTGTTCCAAGGGACATTATGAACTCACCAGCTGTGATCAGCAGCAGAGCGTGTGTTAAATGAAGGATATATTCTGCTTGCCCAGAGCTATATATTTATTTTCCAAAATACGAGTATTAAAGGTCACATAAACCCTAGGGGGTACAAATACATACATCACTAACTGGCATCGTTATAAATGAAACCCCGTCATTAAAACTACTCATTTCAACCTTAAATTGACTTAAATCGACCTTTTTGACAACAGTGCACAATTCTCACCCGCGAACGAAATTTCAACCGATCAGAGCGGCGTGTCTCTGTGACGTCATATGAGGAATAGCTTTGAGGGCCGATGCAGAATTCATCTACATTTTAGGGGGTAAATTAACTTGTTTACCGGCTTGTATAAACCTAAAATCGTGACAATTGTTGTAGAAAATGAAAGCTATATGTTCTCACAATCTACCGTCATTTAATTTTGTCTCCTGCTTTGCCCAGTTTCCGAGTTACAACTTGTTTTCATAGACGATTCTGTCAAAATCGATTGGTGTCGTTAGGCCCTATTTGTATAATGACTGATCCAAATTGACCCCATTTCTGTGTTTTTTTACCTCGATATTTAATCATGTCATGTAAAAATCTCAAAACATTGTCGGCCCATAAGTTTTCACAAGCAATACAGCAATTAAAACTCCCTTGTTGTAACCCCTGTTAGGTGGTATAAACCTACACATGCTATTTGTCATCATTCACTTGATGGTCAGTTAATGAATGTATAACAGGTATAATTAGTGGTCACACACTTAGATTACCCGACAAAGGTTCCCATTTGGCATTTCTTGTGTCTGGAGTAAATATTCAACATTATAAACATCGATCAAAGGATTAACCGATAACACGCTGATTGATTAATTACTTTTATCTTACACAGCGGAATTGTCAAAAGGTAGTGTTTATGTATGTAGATTTACGAATCTATACTGAATACACTCTGTCGTGTCTGTGTCTGCGTAAAAACAACGTTCTTCTTTCAAAGGATTTACCGGCAATACATTGATTGATTGCCCATTATTGGCTAACTAAATTACTGTTTTTAAAGAAAGGCGGACATTATGCAATTAGTTGCCAGGTGTGCTATCTTGGGTGACCAATGAGACTATATACCAATACCTGAAAAGATTTATCACTTTTTCGTATATTAAACTGTTAAAAGACACATCATTTGGAACAGTTTTGTGGATATTGAATGATACATTCCTCGAACAAGGTAATGGCCTGATATTGTTCCTATAACTTTAATCTGTTTTAATTTTAATATTTGCAATTTGTTTTTATTCATTTGTCGTAGCATTCAACAGAATCATTGTTTTCGCCGTGAAGTGTAATGAGACAGACAACATGCACTAGGGTGTGTGTGCGAATTATGATTCAAATTGGCAAACTATAAAATGTCTAGATATTACAGTTCTGTTATAAATTCACTATAAGTATCAGCAGATCGTCTGGTTTTTATTTAGTTTCAAAATGCCTACAAGTATGATAATAAACTAATTAGGATTATTAGACCAAATATAAAGACGCACATTGACTAGTATCTACATACTGGTGAGTGGACATTAACCATGGGAATGTAGCAAGAAATTTATCGCGCAGTATTGTGACTTCGACCCCCACCTCGCTTCCGTGGAAGAAATCGTTATGTTATAAGTTGTGTCATGCACGATCCGTTTGGTTATGATTCCAATAACATATTTAACTACGAGTAGAAAGTAGTCTTGATTTTCTAACTTGATGAAAACAAACTATAATCTCATTAATTCTAACAGATTCTTTTATTTTTAAAAATGGCGGCGCCCAGTCGGGAACATCCGCCAGTCTGAGGATAAATGGTATTTAGGTTGGTTTCACCGAGTTACAAAATCAAAACTACTTTCTACTGGTAGTAAAATATGTATTTTATTGATGGCCAATAGGATTTTGCATGACATAGCGTATAACATAACAATTTCTCTCGTGGCAGCGACGTGGGTGTCAATATAATACTCACTACTTACAATATTATTGTTACTTCGACCACAACCTCACTTCCGAGGAAGAAATCGTTATGTTACAAGTTGTGTCATAGAAAATCTTTATGGTCATCAATCATATACATATTTTACTACAACTAGTAAGTAGTTTTGATTCTTTAACTTCCGTGAAGCGATCTGAACACAAGTAAGATATCGTTTCAGGCTTCCACAACGCTCGCTTCGCACTCACAAACGTAACCCATTTAACACGAACTGCGGGGTCCGGTGGAAATCTGTGCATGGGGACACAATCGCCCGACCCCTAGGAGCAATTGACGACAAAGCAACGATTCGGCATGTCGTCGTTGATGTCGAGAAATCATCAAAATGATGAGCGTGCTACACATTTTCTATACAACTAAGGGTGCGTTGCAAGCAACCAATCGCTTGCAAGCATTGTACAGCGATTGGCCTGACAACGGAGTGCTACCTTTCAGCCGCTTGCAATCGCACCAATCGCTGGATGAGGTCGCTTCGTTCTCAAACCAAAATGGCGGCTTAGGGAAATTTGAATTCGACGGCTGAACAAGAATTGTTTGACTTAATCAGCTGGGAAATTGGCAAAACAGTTTACATCCCAGCATCCTCAGTTTGTCGCACATCTTCAATGTAGTCATCAACAATAATAAATTCATCACTCGTCATCGAGACTCTTTGAACACGTTCTTCATTAGGACCAGGCCAGCAAACGGTAATCGCTCCGCCATTTTGGAAGAGTGAGAAACGCTTCGAGCTTTCGCAAGCCCGGGTTAAGTGATTCATTTGCTTACTCTAAGCGATTCCCGGCTTGCAACGCGCCCTAACTGAAAATCGTTCCTCATATGACGTCACTGCAGTGCTCTGGCGACAGAGTTACGTAACCTGTATGCGGTTTCGTTGGCGGGCGAGAGGGAAGCAGGCGACATTTTGGCCACTTTTAATCGCTCTGTATCAATTAACCACAAGTTTTTAAAGAATAAATTTGGTGTTCCGCATAAGACTAACCACAAATCTTTCATATGTAATGGTGAAAAGAGTAACAAAATACAAAGTTTATTGGTTCTTTAATAGGAAGTAGATTAGGGTTTTCAAAAGGCGTTTCCCTCCATGTTATCTATATCGTTTGAGGGACGAATGAGATGGAAACCAAACTAGACTGTATAAACAATTCAATTGAAAGATGAAATTATTTTTTTTCAGAAGTGTTGTTGTCCGGGACAAGTTCTGTAACGGATCCATGCATGCATGTTTTGCACGAACGCAAAATTAATGACATTCTTTGCTCCCCTATTTAATGAAGTTAACTCGACCTGCCGTTTGTGCCATTTGACGTCCCGGGTCATGCATATGTAGAGTAACTCAGGTCAAGCTGAACGAGCTGTGCATGCTATAAGACGTTATTTTTCTTGTATGTAGCTTGAATGTTGTTGAATGTGGTGTGCTGTTGAAATGCCTGAATCTTATTTAATGTGTGTTGAGAAGGAACGATTGTGTTTTGTTACCTTATCCTTTCTATTTCCTTGGTTCACACCCATAACCCCTACATGCCACTACCCCTACACTCCAGTACCCCTACAGCTAGTTAAAACAACACCTAGCATTTACCTGTCTGATATAATAGACTAATCCTAAAGAGGGATTAGTGCATGGAGCATAGATGAGATCAAGGGATGCATAAATGTGATTAGTCTTTTGTGGCAAGGAAATTAGTGGTCTCATGATGAAAACAAACCTCAACCCTGAGTAGAAGAAACATACAATTGGAAAAGTGTTGTGATTGCTAAATGTTGTTAAGAAAAGTTGTTATAGTGCACTTTAATGTTACATATATTACAATGTTGAGAAGTTGAGAGAAATAAAACGTGGAGATGATACAGGAAATTGAGATTGTTCCATACAGTATATAAGTGCTGACATGAAACAAACATGGCATCAACATGGCTGGTCTTCGCAATGTTGAGTTTGTTATGTCACGGAGAGGTAGCCGTCAAGTTCTGTTGGATGGATATCTTCACACTAAGAATGTTGAGCGACAGACCTGTGTACACTGGAAGTGTGTGCAGTCAACATGCAAAGGAAGAGTCACAACTGTTGGCGATGTGGTAAGAAATACGACTGAACACAATCACCCACCAGAGGATAGCCAGAAGGTCCGGTTTGTCAGCAACCTGAGGAAGAGAGCCAGGGAGGAGTCAATACCGATGCGCACCATCTACAACAACGAGCTTACCAACCTGACTGATGACGAGACACGTACCATGCCCTCCTTTCCATCTGTTAGCAGTGCCCTGTACCGCCACCGCCAGAAGACGATTCCTGTCTTACCACAGACGAGATCAGAAGTCGACCTCCAAGATCCCTGGACGCAGACAGCAGATGGTAGACCATTCTCCTGTTTGCGGACGGCCATGACGACAAGATCTTGGCCTTCGGAACACAAGAGAGTCTTGAAGCCTTGCAGTCAGCTGACAACCTCTACATGGATGGAACTTTCACAGCCTGTCCTGCACTGTGGAATCAAGTATACATCATCCATGCAAGACGTGGCAGCTCAACATATCCCCTCATCTTCGCCCTTCTTCCGGACCGCCAGACAACAACCTACTCCAGACTCTTCCGATTGCTCAAGGATGAAGTTCAGCAGAGACTCAACAGACCGCTTGATCCTGCCTGCATCCAGACCGATTTTGAGCTAGCAGCAATCCACGCCATAGAAACAGAATTTCCCACTGCTGACGTGAAGGGCTGTTTCTTCCATTTCTGTCAAGCCATCTGGAGGAAGGTTCAGGATCTTGGACTAGCTGTTGCCTACAAGGAAAACCCCGAAGTCACCAAGTGGATCAGGAGAGCAGCTGGACTACCTCTACTTCCTCAAGCCGCGGTCCAAGACACTTGGATTGAAGCCATGGATGACACTCCTGACGTCCCAAGAGCTGGCGACTTCAACGACTACATCGTGACAACATGGGTCGACGACACTGCCAGATTTTTTTCTTCACCTGTGGAACCACAACTTGACAGCTGGGCCGAGGACAAACAACCACCTGGAAGGATTCCACAACCGTCTGAATCGAGAAATTCCACACAGGCACCCGAACATCTACAGATTTGTAGAAGTCATCAGGAGACTGTAACACTGACACTTGAACACTTGTGATAATGTAATAATGTGGTCTTTCTCTCATCCTGATATGTTGATATGAAACACTTGTGATAATGTGATCTTTTTGTTCATCCTTATATGATGATATGAAAACACTGAATGTAAATAGACTGAAAAACTTGACAATTGATCTCAATGATGTGGTACTTTGTGATAACACATGTATTAAAGTCACTTTTAAAATCTGTCTTGTGTCATGTTGTGCATCTTAAGTGGACCAGTCCACTGTTTGGAATAGGTAACAGGCAGGAGATTAGTTATGCAACAGACCATAAACTATGTTGTTATAAGCTGTAGGGGTAGTGGCATGTAGGGGTAATGGGAGGGTACCATTTCCTTGTATAAAATGATTCTCACCTCCTTCATTAGCATAACTATCAGTAGCGCTTTAATATTCCACCGACATGCAGTGATGTACTTGAAATGTTTTCGTCTCTTGACAGTTCCAATACAAATAACACACATATTAACAATGTAATTGGCGGAACCTAGATTAATTTATTTGGATTTATAATGACAATTTAGTTGATGGTATATTACAACATATGGAGCAATATCGGTCTATAGCTGGGTCTACAAGGGTCTACACGGAAATAGTTTGCATAACATGACCACATTGACGGACAATGTGCAATTGAAATCAAGACATTTCCCATTTTTGCCGTTATAACTTGCTACTTGGACATGTGTATGGAGACCATAAATCTTTCGTTGTGTTCAGTTCAATTTCTTCTTTCTGATTATCTGAATTGGTCACAAGTAATGGAATTCATTTCCATGTGAATGGAAATAAGTAAGCAAAGATAACCAACGTGGAGGACTTTTCCAAACGACCCGTCGAGGAATGCCAATTACAGTGAGGAATTTGATTTCTGCTTGCCCGCTTTGGCAAAATTCCATCACTGTCTAGGTTCCTTAAGTTTCGTGTTGTCCGGTTTCATTTCTAACATTTCATCTGTGTGTTTAGATTCTTTGGGGAAGTGATGATCGCATCTGTCGGTTACTGACCACATCATGTAAAACAGCCGCCGTTTCCAGGACATTCTCTTTGTTCTGTTCCTTCAGTTGCAATTCGCCTCGCCACTTAGTGTTAATGACAGGTCCAATGTACCTTGTTTGATGATACCCACTGTGACTGCAGTCTTTGTTCGCGTGTGAAGTTTGTGCATACCTTAAAACAACCGCATTACGCCACAATATGGATTCAAGCTGACCCTATGTGTGGCGGTGTGGCAGTGTTACGTTCACAATGTTTTCATTCGGTTAAGGGCGGTGGGGCAGCCTAGTGGTTTAGTGCGTTCGCTCATCACGCCGAAGACCCGGGTTCAATTTCCCATATGGGTACAATGTGAAGCCCATTTCTGGTGTCCGAGCCGTGATATTGCTGGAATATTGCTAAAAGCGGCGTGAAACTAAACTCACTCATTCGGCGAAAACCCATCCTATTTGAAAAGATAAACATTTACGCGAACACATAGTGTTATTTCTCATTTTAAGAAATCGAATTTTCACAGTTAGTTTGTTTTACGCACAAAGAAATCTGTTTGCGAGGATGATTGGGATTGGTTATTCTTTTGCTGACGTTCTAAGTATATTTGTTATAGGACTACACATACCAAAGGACAGTCACACCGCTGGGCGGCAAATGTGCACATAATAACAATACAATATCACAATCGTATGCATTTCCTCGAGTATATATGGTAATGATGATTGGCATAGACTTCAAATTGATCAATCATCACAGCTGGATAGAGCAAGTTTGGAAAAGTCCTCAATCCCCCCGGTAATGATGTGTACGGTATGATGTTAACTACGGTAAAGATTTCTGTCTAGTGTTAACATATGCTTGAGCGATGACAATACCTGCGTAGAGCATATATAGCTAAAATGAAAAGAGTGTTTAGAGTGTGCACATTTAAATCTGTGATGCACACTGTAATGGTACATTTAAACCATGGGGGTTTGAATTTTTTGGGAAAAAGAATCCCACAACCTATTTAAATGACTACGGTAAGAAATCGCGTATAAACTGTTCCCTGCTGTATACAACCATGACATGAACGAATCATCTTGCGATACTATTATACTTCCTCATGATGAAATATATGACCGCAAATACGGAAAGGCATTTAGAATTTGGACGAACATGAATACATGACATGAATTTTATGGATAACAACTATTCTATTATGTTTAATAGCTCTTTTCCACTATAATAAAAAAGAAGTTATTCTGCATAAAATGTGTCATGTATTCACATGCATTGATCAGTTGTGGGGACGGTGGGGTGGCCTAGTGGTTAAAGCGTTCGCATGTCATCGGTTCCCAATTGCTCAGATTGTTGCTCATACTGTTGATCACTGCATTGTCTGGTCCAGACTCGACTATTTACAGACCGCCGGCATATAGCTGGAATATTGCTGAATGCAGCGTAAAACTAAACTGGTGTCCCCTCCGTGATATTGCTGAAATGCCGCTAAAAGCGGCGTGAAACAAAACTCACTAACTCACTCATCAGTTGTGTGAACTCTCGGAATTGCTTTTGTGACTAAGCTAGTAAGCTACTGAACGCTACGCTACAGTATTAGAATCTAGACTGTATGTACTCTTCCTCTGTATACACTGTGGGAGGATCGTAGTAGCCAGACACAGACTGAGAACATACACATGGATATCGCGATACAGAAAGGAAATACTTGATTGTACCAATGTCGCAGTTGTCCAAGTTATCTCTAACGCTATCCATCAATGACATGAGTAGCTAAGGCAAAGGATGAGATCTAAATGGTTTTACTTTGAAACGAGAGAGGAGCAAACTGTGAATTCCTTGGGTTCATTCAGCATCTGTCCTCATGGTCCCTAGTATGGTGATCTATCTTCAGTTGTTTTATAGCCCGTTTTTACATTGTCTTGTTATTTCTAGTTAAAATGTTTTAGATTTAATTACTAGTTTCAAATGGATATCTGTGACACACTAGTAGTTTTACTGTTCTTCGTCAACAGACTTTATATTTAATTTTATTCATCTATCATGTTGATTGTTCTCGTCACGATATGACTGAAATATTGCCGATGTGACGATAAATATTAACTCACTCACTCACTCATTCAGTGTTTCTGAGATCGAAAACGCAAGTAGTTACCATAAACAGGTTATCTGTTGTTGTAATTTCCTGATGGTTTTTCTGATCAATGCTCTCAATGTTTACTAGTCGAAGTGGTAAGATGATAATCTTGCCTGGCCAGCGTTGATTTACTTCAACATGAAGTCACAGTCAACCATGACATTTAGTAAGATGGTCATCTCAATAGTGTTCAACAAAAGGTGTTTCTTAATTACGTCCAGGTTGACAGCCTAACCACTGCCTGCTGGGAGGGAAAGGTTATCTGCCCTTGTCTATGGGGTGTACCAGAGAATAAAATGCTAACTGATTGCCGCTGTGGGCGTCAAGTTTTGCCGTGGACGAGATGCAGTGTGCCCTTGGATTTGCAAACACACTGATTCCCTTTGTTAAGTTTATGAAAAATGTAAAAGGAATATCGTGAAATATCGGCAATATAGCACATCTTTTAAATCTTACAACGCATGCGATGTTGTTGTACTTGTTTAAGTAAATGTTGTTTACTGTTCGTTCACTGCAAAGTGCTAATATGTCTGTGAGGAGTGTGTTTTTCGCCAGAAGATGACTGTGCGCAATACACATTTGAAAGGTGTGTCCTCTTAAAATGAGACTATGTTTGACTATTGGATCGATAGATTAACTTCTATTTTCCATGGTTAACTGTGACTCTTCAGATTGTTCTTATCAAACATTGCGTGTTTACTGTACACCTTACATCTTAGATGGTTATTTTACACTTGTAACTTATGTGTGGCCTCAATCTGAAAGCATGCCATGTCGGGGATTGGGAAATCCAAAAATGTCCCTTACCAACATTTTCTCGTTAAGCACTTCACACACACCTGTGCGTGTGTGTGTGTGTGTGTGCGTGCGTGCGTGAGAGAGTGTGAGTGTGTGTGCGTGAGTGCGTGAGTGTGTGTGTGAGTGAGTGAGTGAGAGAGCCTAATGTTGGAGGAGAGCCCGAACTGACGACGGTCAATTTGTTGAAACCTACGAGCACGGGATCATTATCTCCATCTCCGAACCCTGTTACTGCTACGAAATGTTCCTACATTTTTCAGCGCAGTTTAAAAAGAAATATGAATTATAAAAAGCGTCAAGTGTCATTTCGAGCGGTGTGGTAGCCAAGTGGTTACAGCGGTCGCTCGTCACGTCGAAGGCTCGGGTTCGATTCCCCACGTGGGCACAATATGTGAAGCCTGTTTATGGTGTCTGATATTGCTGCAATATTGCTAAAAGTGGCTTAAGACCCAACTCACTCAATCAAGAATCATTTCGGTGAAATGTTGAGAAATTAATAAAACATACCCTTTCGTATGATGTGTCTCAACATATATCCCACGTCAGAATTATCTGCACTGACTAATTACAAACTACAAGAAGAAAACCCACAACATTGAATTTTATTTGCAAAAAACAGATGATATGACGGAATATGTCAAACTACGTCATGAGATGAATTACATATCATCCAGACACTATGTCACGCAGTATATAAACACAAACATACTTTGGAAGCTTTCTCACTGTACATATAAAAGAGAACATAATATAATGTTTTGTATGACCCACTCCATCTAAGAGGGTGGTGGGTTAACCTGGTGATTAAAGCGTTCGCTCGTCACGCCGAAGACCCGGATTCGATGGATCCCGCCGTGATACTGCTGGAATATTGCTAAAAGCGGCGCAAAACTAAAGTCACCCACTTACTTCAGCTAAGGATCACGTTATCTTCAGACAATGTGCAGAGACGATCAATAAAAAATGTTTCCTCACTAAGTTATAATAGAGTACCCTGGGTATTTCGATATCCGCTGACCCCATACCGTTCACTATGAAAAAACGTTCAGAACGTTCACTATCAGTCAAAACGATACGTATCGCCAGCACAGTCTTCTTATTTTTCTAAGCGACTTAAACTAAATCATAAACTAATGTGAAGCATCATGCGATCTATGAAAGAAATCAATACATCAAAGGATGAAACTTAATCAACAATTGTTACAACTAAAGTTTCCGGGTGAGTCTTGGTCCATGGTTACCGTCTATTTTAAACCGTCGCATTAGACGCATTATCATTTGCTGTTCTGCTGCATTTGAAATAGCAGCAGCAGGTCATCCGTTTCACTATTTCAGTATTTTCTGCGTCAACATCAAACGGTTGTTTTGTCCCGGTGGATCTTCTATTTGTTTTCCTCAAATTTCATCTTCATTTCACTAACAAATCCTTCACGTATCTGTAAAATAAAAGAAGAAATTTGATTTGGGTGAAATAATTTTCTAAAAGAATATGCCATAAAATGGTGGTCAGTCCAGTTGGTTCAATATTGCGTGTGGTCATAAATAGCAAACGAGCAAACAAGCAAAGCCATCCTGTGAATTTGACAATAATCTGGTACAGCTGGCTCCTCTATGCCATTGACTGGATCACAGAATATCATAAATATTGACTGACAAAGGGAAACATACCATATGTGGTTGACAGGATTTGAACAGAGAGGTTGATTGTCCACCTCTTAAAATTATCACCCATCGGATTGATGTTCACGGTTACAGTTACCATGATGTTCCTGGACCGATTCTAGTGTACGCTGTTATGTACGAAAGCCTAATGGTCCCATACCGGTAGCGAAGCAAATGGATTTGTTTCTCGTTTTTTTTATATATATCCCCTAATTTTAATTATGTTTACGTTATTTTAAGTCATTTTGATAATTTATACTACCACAGTAGTACTATTAATACACAGTAATGACGAATAATGACAATTATTATTCTAAAATGCCCATCAAAGAAGACACAGTTATGACGTTATGATTATTTTGTGTCAGAAAATGTTCAATTGTTCAGTCTCTTGTCACGGGCATACTTAGGTGTTATTATTTATGTGTCATGAATTCTGAGGTAGCATTCACTGCAAGGAAGAACATTTGTGCTACTGTCTATGTCAATTTCTGTCAATTCATATGTCTGCTGGAGTAGTATAAAGGTTGTTGTCGAGGTAAAGATTGATGAACCTTTGCAGGAAAACTGCGTTACAATAGTGCCCATAATTCAGTGTTATGAAAGACCACCTCTTTCCATTTGGTTTGCTGTAAAATAAGTAGATTTTGGTAGTTCGCCAATCGTACTCCTTTACAGGAATGTTACGTGAAGGTTTCTGTGAAAGTACATGGAACGCTGGACTTCCTAATTGAAAACACTAATGTTACATTTGAGGGTTAAGTATGTAGGAATGAAGTAGGCATCCCCATGGGCACCAACTGTCCTCTCCTTCTTGTCAAATCTGTCTTTGTATGCATATGAATTTCTCCTAAGATTTGCAAAGTCAAAACAAGGTAATTTGGCCAAGGGGTTTTAAGGCAGCTTCAGGTATGTATCATTGATCTGATAAACTTCACTAATCATCAAATATCAAATTCCCAGTCTTCATTTTCAGATCTATGCCTAAAGATTCGAAGTGGCAAATATCTTTTCGCAAGGCCGTATGACAAGAATGGGGATTTCAACTGCCCAATACTCAACTTTCCTTTTAGGACGGGGGCGGTGGCTAGCCTAGTGGTTTAATTCCTCATATCGGTTCAGTACTCACTCACTCACTCAACCTTTATGTCGTGAAATATTCCACAGCTGATTGACGTTTGCATGTGTGCGTGCAGATGTATATGATATAGTCTGAATCGTAACATGCACTCTGCTATCATTAAAAACCTCTCATGGTTATGGAAATGGAAAATTCGCTTTAATTCGATGTGATAAATATTTACTTACCCCGTCTGGTTCTTGGTCGTTATCCTTTTCGTCACCGCTGCTACAGTCATAAAGACATATGTTTGACACAAAATAGGAAATCATGAAACATGTTGTGTTACACATAAATACATATAAATATAATAGACATATATATGTATACAGGTTTGGGTGCTGAACATTTAACTTCCTTCACTACACAAATTGTTTGATATAGGTAATAATATGTCATCGCGAACGGCCACAGTAACATTCATCAAAGCAAATTTTAGTCTAAACAACTAAGGCATTTTGCATGTGTAAATTATTCATATCTACAGAAATATGTGTCGTTGTAGATTACAACCTGTTTCCGCCGTAGGAAATCTCAATTACCTACCTGTGAACAATTTCGAGAAACTTATAGCTCATTTGTCAGACTGTTCAGCTCAGTGTCAATTATTCTGTTGGGGCATGCACTAAACGTAATGATCTACTTGTAATTAAGACATATACAATTGTTCTGTTGGGGCATGCACTGAAAGTAATGATCTACTTGTAATAAGAAATATACAATTATTCTGTTGGGGCATGCACTGAACGTTATGATCTACTTGTGATAAGACATATACAATTATTCTGTTGGGGCATGCACTGAACGTAATGATCTGCTTGTAATTAAGACATATACAATTATTCTGTTGGGGCATGCACTGGACGTAATCACCTACTTGTAATTAAGACATATACAAATTACACTGAACAGAAACTGTGATCACAGCCCAGTACATTAACTGGGGACAAATACTCTTAACCTTGGGTCATTGAATGCTCCCACTGGCCCGTGAAAGCTAGTACTATTTCATTGACCGTATTTGCAGTTGAAATTCTAAACAGCAATATTTGTACAGCTTAAAATTCATTTGATCAATATAATCACATTTACATTGTGTCATCAGCCAGTGCACACAGATACACTTTTGTTTAGTGTTCAGCTGCAAAAAATGAAGGCAAGATAATTTTGTGTAACTTTGTTTGTTGTTTATCATATCTTATAACTACAGACCAGTGATTGACTTTACCTTGCAAGATTCTGCTTTGGACCGTCAGTGTTGCCTCCCATCGTTTTGTTTTCAGACGTCCTGAGTTAGATTAGTAGTTTCAGTACATAATCAAGTAATAGTAATTTCAATGTAACAATACATGTTATACATGTTGAGTACAAAACGTATGTACTTTTGGAACCCATTTGGGATTCAAACCCGCACTCTCAGCCCTCTCTGAGATGAAGTGTATCTCAGAACATAGAATATGTCACGTTTTTAACTATTGTCTCAATGGCTTAAAGTATTTAGAGCTTGCTGCCGAGGGAGCCGTGCCAATTTACACTTGTCAAAAAGCTACAGAAAGTACGTGATTTGTAAATATATTTTTTTATTATGTGTGAATTTACTTTTTAAGACGGGGAGGCTTCTTGGGGCCCTCACTGTTGCTTCCCATCGTCCTGAAATAGACGAGTACTTTGATTATAATCAAGTAATTTCTTTGTAATAATACATGTTATAAACGCTGAGAACAAAGCGTATGTACTTTTGGAACCCATTTGGGATTCAAACCCACACTCTCAGCCCTCTGGGGAAGTGTAATTCCGAACATAAGATATACTCTGAATTGCAAAATGCAAAAAGTATTCATAGCTTTCGTCCGTGAGAGCCGTGTCATTTTACAGGCACAGAAAGTACGTGAAATGGACTACCAGTTGTTAGACTTCCATGTTTGTGGAGTGCTGGCTGAGTGGGTAAGACTGTGTGAGGGTTCGAATCCGGATGGGAATCTACCCAATAAAATACAAGAATCTGTATTTTATTGAAGAAATATAATCCCAAACGGAACATAGTTTATTTAACGTTTCTGTTTATCATATCCTACAGAGCAGGCTTCCGATTAACTTACAACTATTTCTTGCGGTATTATCAGACAGTGGATAACACCATTGACATTATTATGATTTATTCAAGGTAAATTATACATAGCATGTCGGCTGCAACGTGTATGTTTGTCGTCAATTACATGTATGTAGTAGTACGCATAGATATCCGAAGTCAGAATGCTACTTCAGTGGAGGCAAGGTAGTTTTGATAACTATATAGGTATACTCACGTTTCACCTGGTGAAGTGGGGACAGTGCCACTGAAGGAGAATCAGATGTATGCATGATTACATTTTGAATTTAAACACATCGCTAAATTGTGTTAGCGTGTCAAATTCGTGATTTCTCCAAATTCGGATAAGTACGAATTTCATGTTTTTATTCTCCGATGCCTATAATACAAGTTCTTCTGTAAGGGGTATATTACATATGTTTAAGGTCAAGAAATAGATATGTTGATGATATCCACAGCACGCGCCTTAATGTTGTATTTTTGTGAATACCATTTTTCCATACACAACATGAAATGCATTACCTCTTTTCTCTAGTGACAGTAGAGTCGTCCTCTTTTGCAACATTAGAACCTCTGAAATAAGACATATTTATAATAAGATCAATTTAGCAAACCCTCATTACAGCCGACTAATATACATTCGAGCACAAATATGGGACATCATTGTCTCTAGCAGACGACATTGATAGTGATCCTCAGTATGGATGATTAGAGAAGAGGAAGTTGATTTTAGAGTATTATTACAACGACATCAGATCAGCTAATCGGCTTGGTATTCTTGTTTCTAAAAACAAACGAAGGAGTTTAGAAAACTTAAGGCTGGATATGATTGATAGAGGAACTGTGGCTGTCTGTTAGGAGACAATTAGAACTGAGCTGCATGCAATGGGTTGGCAGAAAAGTCGAGGAATTCAATCACCGATCATGAAACCTGAACAAAAGGATCGAAGGTTGAACTGGTGCTAACAGCATAGAAATTTTAACTGGGACAATGTGATTTTCTCAGATGAAAGTTCTGTGTGGCTGTTTCCTTATACACTGAAATTCTGGACCAAACAAACTGAAAAGACTTTGTATCAGCGCCCAAAGTACAGTCCTAAATTTAACGTGTAGGGTGGCATATTTGTGTTAGGGGCAACGCCCTTCTGTGTATTTGAAAGGAATATGAACAGTGAGCGGTACACAGATATTCTCCAGGGTCATTTACTTCCATCTGCTCACGTGTTCTATGGAAAATGTTGGATTTTCCAGCAGGACAACGACCCAAAACATCGTTCAAAGCATTCACAGGCCTGGTTTCGGACCCAAAATATGACATTATTAGATTGGCCAAGCTATAGCCCTGACTTAAATCCAAAAGAAAATGTTTTGGGACTTATGAAGGAAAGTGTCAATAAGAAAAATCTGATAAAACATTGTTGAAATGAAAGAAGAGGTGGTCCGATATCGGGACAGCATGGACCACGACTTTCTAACTTCTTTGATCAGTAGTATGCCCCGCCGCATTGAAGCCTACATTGCTGCCCATGGTGACTTGACAAAATACTAACTGTTCACCTGTCTTTATTTAGGTAAGGGCTATAGCTTGGCCAATCTAATAATGTCATATTTTGGGTCCGAACTATGAAACATGTTGGAACTATCAAACTTGAGCGACAACAGTGTATTTTTATGTTCAAGGATACGATGTGAAAACTACTTTATACGGTAATGGCACATTGAATAACTCAACAAATAGTGACCTTCTCGACTCATTACACCAGTTTCCGCTTCCAGTGATTATCAACTCTATATCCGATATAAGATATGTTTTATATAACTTGATTTTCTGCGGCAGCTCATTTCGTTGCTAGGCATAACCAACACCATAATGAATATAAGTATTTATTATTCAATCATTTATCTGTTATTTTGTTTCAGTATTATTCTTTTGTTGTCAGATTATTTCAATTATGTATCCAGCTATTGGAACAAAGTACTGGAGCGGCGTTTCTATACGCCACTGGGCTTGTTCGCCTATCCAGGTTTCTGCTTTGAGGAAGTAAAAATATGTTTAAACCATTTGTAAATATTTTATTTATTGTGAGTACATTTACCCTTCAGAAAGGAGAGGCTCCTCTTGGTCGTCACTGTTGTTTCCCGTCGTTTTGTCTTCAGACGTCCTGAAGTAGATGAGTAGGTTGTAATATAACAATATTTGTTATACATGCTGAGTATAAAACGTATGTTCTTTTGGTATTCAGTATTCAAACCCACATTCTCTCTGATGAAGTGTAATTCCATAATATAACAATATGTCAGATTTGACTACGTTCTGAATGAAAGTATTCAGATTTTTCGGCTGTGGGAGCCGTGCCAATTTGCACTTGTCAAAGAGGTACAGAAAGTATGTGATCTGGATTACCAGTTGTCAGACTACCATTTTTGTGGAGTCCGTGGTGGCTGAGTGTGTTAGATCGCTGACTTTAGGTCCTGGCAATTAGGTTCCTGACCTAATCCAAAACTAATTAACCCTCTCTCCCTCTCTTCCCTGGCTTCTCTAACTAATCCCTTCGCCTAATCAGTTATCCCCACTCCCACTGGTATCCTATATAAACATCATGTTGTTATCTTCCCTCGGTTTATCTCATGTATATTTATGCTTACTTTCATTGTTAATCAGATTGTGTTTATAATCCATTGTCTTTGTCTAGGCAATGAAGTTGTGATAACAATAAGGGTAAACTCACGTTTCATCTGGTGCTTTGCCGACAGTGCCACTGAAAAATATTTTTTTCATGTTTAGATATTGAATTTAAACACATCACTGGTCACAAACTGCATATAGTAAGCGTGTCCAATTTGGCATTCCCCCCAAATTTCTGTTCAGTAACAATATTATGTTTTTATTCTCCGTTGCTCATGATACAAGTTCTTCTGTCAGAGGTATATTACATATGTGTAAGATCAGGAGAGAAATATGCTGATATTATGCACGGCGTGCACCTTAATGTTTTCTTTGAATATCATTTCTTCATCCACAACAAGCAATATATTATCCCCTTTCTCTAATGGCAGGTGAGTCGTCCTTTTGTGCAACATTAAAACCTCTGAATTGAGACAAAAGTATTAGCAAATCCTCATTATTGCCGGCTGATACACATTCGAACAGGCATACTGAACACTAATAACATCCAATAACAGAAGCTCGCGACATAATAAACACAAATATGAAGCAAGACTGACATTCAAAGGGATAGGTCGAACAGGATCTTTATTCAAATAGGAAAACTATGATCACATTCCCATTTGTTACATTAGAACTTTTGGAGGCGCATGCCTCACAAATGTTATTTTATTCTTTGGGTTTAGTGGTGTTTAAATAGTGTAAGAGACTCCTTCCGTCGGCTTATGAATACGAAATGTTGAGTTAAAAACGTATGTACTTTTGGAATCCATTTGGGATTCAAACCCACACTCTCAGCCCTCTCTGTTGAAGTGTAATTCCAAATATAACAATAGTTCACATTTGACTACTTTCAGAATGACATAAAGTATTCAGGGCTTTCGGCCGAGGGAGCCGTGGCAATTTACACTTGTCAAAGGGGTACAGAAAGTACTCGATCCGTACTATCAGTTGTTAGACTTCCATGTTTGTGGAGTGCTGGCTGAGTGGGATAGACTGTGTGAGGGCTCGAATCCGGATGGGAATCTACCCAATAAAATGCAAGAATCTGTATTTTATTGAAGAAATATAATCCCAAACGGAACATAGTTTATTTAATGTTTCTGTTCATCATATCTTACAGAGCAGACCTCCAATTTTAACATACAACTATTTCTTGTGGTATTATCAAACAGTGGATAACACAATTGACATCATTATTATTTATTCAAGGTAAATCATAAATAGCATGTCGGCTGCAACGTGTATGTTTGTCGTCAATTACATGTATGTAGTAGTACGCATAGATACCCGTAGTCAGAATGCTACTTCAGTGGAGGCAAGGTAGTTTTGATAACCATATGGCATACTCGTTTCACTTGGTGAAGTGGAGACAGTGCCACTGAAGGAGAATCAGATGTATGCATGATTACATTTTGAATTTAAACACATCGCTAAATTGTGTTAGCGTGTCAAATTCGTGATTCCTCCAAATTCGGATAAGTACGAATTTCATGTTTTTATTCTCCGATGCCTATAATACAAGTTCTTCTGTAAGGGGGTATATTACATATGTTTAAGGTCAAGAAATAGATATGTTGATGATATCCACAGCACGCGCCTTAATGTTGTATTTTTGTGAATACCATTTTTCCATACACAACATGAAATGCATTACCTCTTTTCTCTAGTGACAGTAGAGTCGTCCTCTTTTGCAACATTAGAACCTCTGAAATGAGACATATTTATAATAAGATCAATTTAGCAAACCCTCATTTCTTCCGACTAATATACATTCGAGCACAAATATGGAACATCCAATAATAGGAGCTCGAGACATAATGAACGCAAATATGAGACGACATTGATAGTGATCCTCAGTATGGATGATTTAGAGAAGAGGAAGTTGATTTTAGAGTATTATTACAACGACATCAGATCAGCTAATCGGTAAACGATTTTGGTATTCTTATTTCTGGAAAAAACAAACGAAGGAGTTTAGAAAACTTAAGGCTGGATATGATTGATAGAGGAACTGTGGCTGTCTGTTAGGAGACAATTAGAACTGAGCTGCATGCAATGGGTTGGCAGAAAAGTCGAGGAATTCAATCACCGATCATGAAACCTGTACAAAAGGAGCGAAGGTTGAACTGGTGCTTACAGCATAGAAATTTTAACTGGGACAATGTGATTTCCTCAGATGAAAGTTCTGTGTGGCTGTTTCCTTATACACTGAAATTCTGGACCAAACAAACTGAAAAGACTTTGTATCAGCGCCCAAAGTACAGTCCTAAATCTAACGTGTAGGGTGGCATATTTGTGTTAGGGGCAACGCCCTTCTGTGTATTTGAAAGGAATATGAACAGTGAGCGGTACACAGATATTCTCCAGGGACATTTACTTCCATCTGCTCACGTGTTCTATGGAAAATGTTGGATTTTCCAGCAGGACAACGACCCAAAACATCGTTCAAAGCATTCACAGGCCTGGTTTCGGACCCAAAATATGACATTATTAGATTGGCCAAGCTATAGCCCTGACTTAAATCCAAAAGAAAATGTTTTGGGACTTATGAAGGAAAGTGTCAATAAGAAAAATCTGACAAATGTTGTTGAAATGAAAGAAGAGGTGGTCCGATATCGGGACAGCATGGACCACGACTTTCTAACTTCTTTGATCAGTAGTATGCCCCGCCGCATTGAAGCCTACATTGCTGCCCATGGTGACTTGACAAAATACTAACTGTTCACCTGTCTTTATTTAGGTAAGGGCTATAGCTTGGCCAATCTAATAATGTCATATTTTGGGTCCGAACTATGAAACATGTTGGAACTATCAAACTTGAGCGACAACAGTGTATTTTTATGTTCAAGGATACGATGTGAAAACTACTTTATACGGTAATGGCACATTGAATAACTCAACAAATAGTGACCTTCTCGACTCATTACACCAGTTTCCGCTTCCAGTGATTATCAACTCTATATCCGATATAAGACATGTTTTATATAACTTGATTTTCTGCGGCAGCTCATTTCGTTGCTAGGCATAACCAACACCATAACGAACATAAGTATTTATTATTCAATCATTTATCTGTTATTTTGTTTCAGTATTATTCTTTTGTTGTCAGATTATTTCAATTATGTATCCAGCTATTGGAACAAAGTACTGGAGCGGCGTTTCTATACGCCACTAGGCTTGTTCGCCTATCCAGGTTTCTGCTTTGAGGAAATAAAAATATGTTTAAACCATTTGTAAATATTTTACTTATTGTGAGTACATTTACCCTTCAGAAAGGAGAGGCACATCTTGGTCGTCACTCTTGTTTCCCACCGTTTTGTCTTCAGACGTCCTGAAGTAGACGAGTAACTTGAATTTATAATCAGGTTATTTTAATATAACAATATTTTTTATACATGCTGAGTATAAAACGTATGTTCTTTTGGTATTCAGTATTCAAACCCACACTCTCTCTGACGAAGTGTAATTCCATAATATAACAATATGTCACATTTGACTACGTTCTGAATGAAAGTATTCAGATCTTTCGGCTGTGGGAGCCGTGCCAATTTGCACTTGTCAAAGAGGTACAGAAAGTATATGATCTGGATTACCAGTTGTCAGACTACCATTTTTGTGGAGTCCGTGGTGGCTGAGTGTGTTAGATCGCTGACTTTAGGTCCTGGCAATTAGGTTCCTGACCTAATCCAAAACTAATTAACCCTCTCTCCCCTCTCTTCCCTGGCTTCTCTAACTAATCCCTTCGCCTAATCAGTTATCCCCACTCCCACTGGTATCCTAATCATCATGTCGTTATCTTCCCTCGGTTTATCTCATGTATATTTATGCTTACTTTCATTGTTAATCAGATTGTGTTTATAATCCATTGTCTTTGTCAAGGCAATGTACTTGTGATAACAATAAGGGTAAACTCACGTTTCATCTGGTGCTTTGCCGACAGTGCCACTGAAAAATATTTTTTTCATGTTTAGATATTGAATTTAAACACATCACTGGTCACAAACTGCATATAGTAAGCGCGTCCAATTTGGCATTCCCCCAAATTTCTGTTCAGTAACAATATTATGATTTTATTCTCCGTTGCTCATGATACAAGTTCTTCTGTCAGAGGTATATTACATATGTGTAAGATCAAGAAAGAAATATGCTGATATTATGCACGGCGTGCACCTTAATGTTTTCTTTGAATATCATTTCTTCATCCACAACAAGCAATATATTATCCCCTTTCTCTAATGGCAGGTGAGTCGTCCTTTTGTGCAACATTAAAACCTCTGAATTGAGACATAAGTATTAGAAAATCCTCATTATTGCCGGCTGATACACATTCGAACAGGCATACTGAACACTAATAACATCCAATAACAGAAGCTCGCGACATAATAAACACAAATATGAAGCAAGACTGACATTCAAAGGGATAGGTCGAACAGGATCTTTATTCAAATAGGAAAACTATGATCACATTCCCATTTGTTACATTAGAACTTTTGGAGGCGCATGCCTCACAAATGTTATTTTATTCTTTGGGTTTAGTGGTGTTTAAATAGTGTAAGAGACTCCTTCCGTCGGCTTATGAATACGAAACGTCAATGCAAAAGAATACCCACACTTGACTTTCTTGAGAAACAGATTCCGTTTGGTGAAAAATACAAACTGCAGTTGAACTATATGAATGGACCACAGGAAATCAGTCCAAAATTGTGTATTTCCAATCTGATTCAGTTCAGATTCCTACTAGCAATTCAACAAGATACCTATCCTGGGTTGTTTGTACAGTTACGGACGCTTCTTAGGCTTGAGCTGGCTTGTCGGGTTGATGTCAGTGGCTCCTTATATAAAACACATCCTTTATAAATTGGCTACATGATGATAATGTTCAACAATTACTTCAAGGTCATTTTTTGTCTTTTTTGGTTTGGCGTGTGATTTCCCAAAATTTGACTTTCAATTGTCTTAGTGACATTATTATATTTGTTCAAGGTAATCGATACATGACATTTCGGCTGCAACGTAGTTATGTTTCTGTTTCTGAATGATACTATTTAATTGTGTTGACATTTAACTTTGAGGAAGGAGAGACTCCTTTGAACAGTCAGTACTGTTTCTCGTCGTTTTGTCTTCAGGCTTCCTGGATTAGATAAGTAGTTTCAATGTAAATTCAAGTAATTTCAATGTACCAATACATGTTACATACGCTGATGCATACAAAACGTATGTACTTTTGAACAGTAAACAGCATGCCAGCAACAACGTGTATGCTTTCCTAAGTTACATCATGTATGTAATGGTGTGCATAGTTGTAATAAATATAGCTACCAGTAGATACCCGTAGTCAGTTTCTGAATAATAGTTACGTGGAGGCAATGTTGTTATCCCCACTCCCACTGGTAGCCTATTCATCATGTTGTTATCTTCCCTCGGTTTATCTCATGTATATTTATGTTTACTTTCATTGTTAATCATCTTGTTTTTATAATCCATTGTCTTTGTCAAGGCAATGTACTTGTGATAACAATAAGGGCATACTCACGTTACATCTGGTGCTATTCTGACAATGCAACTGAAGAAGAAATATTTCATGTTTAGATATTGAAGTTAGACACATTACTGGTTACAAACTATTTTACCGTGCCCCACTTATTCTTTCCCCCAAATTGTGTTCATTGCCAATTTGATGTTTCAATTCTATGCTGTTTGGGATACAAGTTCTTATGTCAGAGGAATATTTCATAAGTGAAACAGAATGGTCAAGGAATATATATGTTTATAATATGCAAAGCATGCACCTTAATATTTTCTTTGTGAATACAATCTCTAAACCCACAGCAAGAAATGTATTACCTGTTTTCGGTACTGGCAAGAGAGTCCCCGTTTTGGGCAACATTAGAACCTCTGAAATGAGACATGACTATTTATAATGATCCCTTTAATCAAGTAATTTCAATATGCCAACACATGTTATACATGTATTTGCAGTCCCCACGTTGAGGATGTGTTATTCCAAATATAACATTACATTTTACCACTTTCTAAAAGGCATAAAGTATTCATAGTTTTCGGCCCTGGAGCCCTGCCAATTTACACTTGTCAGTTGATCTGGATCAGGGCCTAGATTTTCGAAGATCTCTTAGCGCTAAGATAGTCGTAAGTTAATGTTAATGTATGGCACGGCACTTACGACTACCTTAGCACTAAGAGAGCTTCGAAGATCTAGGCCCAGTTCCTTTTTGTGGAAGTTGCGGTGGCTGATCAGTGAGTTAAATCGAGGACACGTGTCTATAGGCCGGGTGTTCTGGAAAGGGATAGTTTTTGAGGTGGGGTGTTATGAACTGCGATGGGATAACAGCTGCAGCAAGGATTCCAGTGATTGTGTTGGATTTGAACTTGAATGCTGCGAGGTACCGAGATCCATATTGGAAATGGCCGCTTTACCGTTTTAGCAAGTGAACGGCCTAGAGTGACGTTTATTCACGATAACGCCAGACCAATGTTCGCGTTGTACAGTTGTATCTAATCAGAGCAATGTAAATGTGCTCCCTGGGCACGCAAGATCCCCTGATTAGTCACCCACTGAACACTTCTTAGACAAAATGGGGCGACGTTTGCGAGGTCATCCGAATCCATGAACAAGTCTGGAGGAACTCTGCCAAATGCTCCCACGGATATAATATGATATTTCCAAGGACTTTCACCGATATTTAGTGAAGCGAAGGTGCCTGGCCTGCATCAATGCACAGGGCAGACACACTCTCTTCTGACCGAGTAAAGTTGCATGTGAACCCGCTCTTGTGCTTGTGGTTCATTTGCATATGTCAGGTGAACGGTTCGTAAGGATTGTTGAACCTTATCATACCTTGAAACATTTGATTTGTCTTTCCATGTAATAACATTTCATTCGGAACGGAAACATATAACATTGATTCTGTTTGTTGTTACTGTCTCAAAGAGGACAATAGAGAGCTTGAAATTCGGTGTTTTCACAGTAGCCGACTGTCACGCCGACATGTTTTCTGTGAGTGAGTGGTTTTACGCCGATTTTAGCAATATTTCAGCAACATTACGGCGAAGGACACTAGAACAGGGCTTCTCGCTTTGCACCCATATATAGGAAATCGAACCCGGGTCTTCGGCGTGACGAGTATAAGGTTTAACCACTAGGCTTCCTCACCTGACCCAGTTGGCTAACTTTTCATCTTTGATCGAATATTAACTGATTTACCTCCAACAGCAGAGATTTCTTCTTCTCAGACTGAAATGGATAAAAATGTTAGTAATTTAAATGAAAACATTATGTCATTTTGTCATGTTTGCACATTCATACACAAACATACAATGTACGAGCACACATCAATTTAGAAATCTTGATCCGAATAATTAAACATACTCTGTAATATCTCAAGTGATGGATCACTTATAGACAGTAATAATCAAGGACTGTGTAAGGTTCCTTCTTTCGTTGATAATATCCTTTAAGTCAGGGTAATTGTAGCGGCAACGTTTCATACGCTCCAAGCAAAACAAATCGATTTGACTATACACGACAGATCATTAAACAATAGACACAGGGGAATTGTCGACTCATATAAAATATACATTTTGTCACTAATCCTTTTATTTAATATACATGTGTTTACTCACATATACGATCAGGAAAAGGTTTATTAAAACTTTTATACCTAACGATGTTGTACCTAACTTTTTTTTTTTAAACATGAATAGTATATGTTTATGGATTGTCAGATTGGTGGTAGTGGACATATCGTGAACAAATTAAACAAACATCATCGCAAGTTGCTGCGATTTGACGATGTTATTCATGCAGTCGAAGGTTTGCGGCGTGCGCAATTGACGATCAGCAAGTTGATGCAGCCTTGGGCTGCAGACAGACCGCGAAGTGGAAGACCCAGCCTGTCGCCACTGAGGACCTTTTCTTCGCATCTTTCAGCAAGGTATCAGACGCCTCACTATGACGTCATCGGCACTGACTTCACTTGGGCTGCGATAATTGTATTAGGGCCTAACAGCGATTCAGAAAAATGACATTCACGACCAACATCGGCTTCCGTCTTTACACTGGGCTCGACATTTTCATCACTGGCAATGATGCAACTGGTAATGTCTGCTACTTTTTGATGAGAGCAGAATCTATCTCTTCACAGAAGACGGGTGAACACGAAGCTACTGACGGGACATAATGGCTCCTTGTTACATTCAGGAGACGTTTTGGTAGTGACGATTTGAGGGACGAGTAACGGATTCAGTTGAATGGAATCTTAATGCAGGTAATACATTAAATCGCGAGTTACGTCCCTTCGTCTACCGCTCTTGCAGCCAAGGGCCTCAACAGAACAATGCCTGCTGGGTGGGATCCATATTTGTGATATTGATCATCACGATAGAACAACCAGCGGGTGTCAGATGGTCAATGGAGGGTGTGTCCGGCGTCATATGTACACTGTACAAATATATCATGAATCACGTGTTCTCTGAATATTTAAAATCATAGCCCTGATCCTGGGTGGGATCTGTGATATTGGCAATTGGGTTTTATCAGTTTGACAAATATAATGAATATTATAAGTTTTTATCAGTTTGAAAACATTACCGCATACTTTCTTTTGATCTTCAGTATATTTCTGCTTGATAATATGTTGATTACTGTACTTACAAACATATCAGAACGGCGATGCCGACGATGCCGGCGATGACGGGGATGCCAATTCCAACCCCAATTCCAGCAATCGTTCCTGTGCACAAAGTTAAAAACGTTCGTACACTAAACAAGCATCAATATCATACTTTTCAAATCGTTCAAGAGTCTTTGTTACTTCCAAACAAACTACCTAAACTCAACGAACAGCATTAATCTTGCAGTCGATACCAGTCGTAGGCTGCACTGAGTCGCATTGTTGAATACACGGGTACCAATACACGTAAAGGCAAAACGTCGCAAAAAGAAATTGGATGCCAACTGCCCCGCAGGTCAATTTTTTACTTAACGCTTTATCGTCTTCGTGTTTTTTTAAATGATGAAATAATCTTTGTTTGTAACGTCAACACGATTCACACTAGGCCCAACAACACACCGCCACTGTGCTGAGTTTGTTGTGAAGCTTTAGTTGTAAATACAAAACTGAAGATTAACAATCTTTACTTACCTGCATTTGAACTATGTTGGACTGGCTGTTGAACAGCCACACAGTCTTCGGTGACGTTTTGTGATTCTGGGACGTACCGACACGGTGTAAAGCATATGTTAGGTTGGTCTACTTTATACAGCTGACACATGCTGCCTTTAGAACAATCAGGTGTTCCACATCTGAGATTACACAGTTTACCGTAGTAACCATCTTTACATCCTCCCACGCAGGTCCCATTTTTGTAACAACTGTCCTTACAAGTATGACAGTCCTTTTCACATTTTTCACCATAGCGTTTATCATTGCATTCATCACAAGAGCCTCTTTCTGGTAAGCAAAAGTCATTTTTACAACCAGATGGACAAGGTTTGTTGCACATTGTCCCAAAAAACCCAATCTTACAATTGTTGGAACATTCACCCGTGGCTTGTTTACATAAAGGTTTGCCTGCGTTACCCAGGGCACAGTTTTGTGGACAGATATTTTCACAGGTATCACCATGGAAACCAGTCTCGCAGTAGTTGTTGCACACTCCTGACACGTACCTTGTTCTACAGTTGGGACAGGGCACCTGGCAGTTTGTGCCCCTGTAGTTGGACACACAACACGTGCATGCTGTGTCGTGGCAGTTCGCTCGAGTCTGTCTTCTTACACGCCCCATCTTCCGATCAGCTGAGGACAAACTGATGTTACACATATGCCATACCAAAGATTATGAAATTATGAGCACGAAAGGAGCACATGATAATCTAGAGTGAGGGAAAAGAGAACACACAGAGAGTATTTTTTCCAACAATGTTTTTTCCACCAAACTTCAAAACAAAAGAAAGTATCCACCAATACGCGCTAAAGGTGAACGGTTCTTCCACATATTAGATATCTTAGGTATGTTTCGGACCTTAAGTCTGCAATGTTTTAGTCACTTCTTTCAGCTTAGTAACGATTGTAATTTGTGGGTCATATCCAATTTGCAAATGTGTACCTTCTAATGCCCGGCAGTTTATTTACAATTCTAACATAACAAAACAGATGGTGCGATTAATAGTATTTCTGAGGGTAGTGAGACTTACTTTTACTTTTACTAAGCGCTGCGTACGCCATTTGTTTGAAGGACAATGGCCTTGTAGAATATTAACATTAAGCCTTCAACATTAGAGTATCCAGAAGCAGGCGCTACGTTAAATGTTTTGATACGTTTCCCGGCACACCCACAGTAACAGTGTATGAAATAAGGCCCGTCCGACCGCCCGAGACGGGCTAGATTTCTGCCGGAAGGTCTAATTTTACAGCTAGCCAGCCAGATGGACGGGTGAAAAAAATATATTCCGATAACATGCCCACTGTCACTGACTGGTTAAATCTCTTCTGGGCTGGTAAGTTTTTGAAGTTACCAGCCCAGATGTCTTGCTGGGTTTTTTGGCTTATTTCATACACTGAGTCAGTAACCAAAACACGCTGGCAGGACGACAACCAGCGAGTGGATAGTCAAGACTGGGTATTCCTTTGCGCTGACCTTTTCTATAATAATCCACATGGCGAGAATACTGATTAAACCACCACATGGATTATTTGTTATTTGTATGGTGAAATGAAGGAACTGAACAAACAAACGACTTCGGTGGTAAGAAAGAAGGGCAGTAATCACATGTACGCTGTAGAATGGTTGATGTTTGAAAACATGTTTGACAAAGCTTGGCCGAAAGGTTTACATACATTTGAACTGGTCCCTAATTCAAAATGATATTTTGATTTGCGAAACAGATTATGATAAAAGAATGCATTACCGACAGTTGGGCTGTAACATTGCAGACAGTTGCCGAGGAGCTGGCATTCTTATTACTAAACATGTATTTCCTTAATAAATATAATACATACACATCCTTATTTACAGTTGGGTCCAAGGACGGTGGTTCGGTGACGTTCCTTTAGCAAGATTGACGAGTCACAACATGTTAGACGAAATACTTACATGTCTTTAACTGACCTCTTATTTGGAAGCATATTTTTTTTAAAAATCCCTCAGCAGTTCACTGATATAGGCATGCATCCCCAATAACTGACCATTTTATCAGTTTAACTGTTAATTTAAACATATCTTTAATCGCGGCCCGGACGGCTACTTCCTGATACGTCACGGAAAAAGGAACATGTGTACAAACCATTTTCAATGTTATCATCACATGACCCGTCGATACTGCATCTTCCGTTTCTACATGCTGGGTCACACGCCAAGTTGCACCGCTGTCCGTAATACCCATCAACGCATCTCAGGCATGTCAAGTACTTGTCACATTGGAGACAGGATTCGGGGCAGAGTTGTTGAGAGCCTGACATCGTTATTATTATTATTACTATTATTATTTCTACGCCCTTATTTGAAAGAAAACATCTCGGAAAATGTGTCACTGAATACTGCTTTAACACGACCCACAGTGAGTGAGTTTAGTTTTATGCCGCATTCATCAATATTACAACTATATTGCGGCTCACGACCCACACAAGATGTGTTAATGGAATTATCCTCTGTCACAGTTATACTAATGCAATATGCGCACGTAAGACATGGTGATCATCAGGTATACAATGAATGACTGATAAAGTGGAATAATTGTACGCTGCACAAATAGAGAACACTTCAACGGCGATGTTACAATATCATTAGCATACAGGACAATATGAAAACGGAATGAGACTGTATCTTTGCATGTTGTAACGTTTAGAAAATTGTGACCAATGTATGCTTACATATCACATTCACCAAAGCCATCATCTGCCAGAACCACCTTCCTCTCATGTCCTGAAAATTAGAACATCATGAGAAGAACGTGGTGAATAGTTGTTTTTTAGACATCCTTTTTAGACATCCACCAGCATAACCATATTGTTCCGAAACAATATTCCTTGACATTTTACAACTTATGTGTGCAATGAAAACCACGTGACATTGGGAAAACCCGTTCGGAATCCCTATTTAAGGCCTCCGTATTGCTGCATGATGCGTACTCGGACACTTTTGAGCGTAAGCAAAATCATGCACTACGCATTACGCGTGCATGGAAACGGCTTTTACTTTTTTTAGTATAAAGTGTTGTTTACGCACTACACATCACGCACTAAGCGCACATGGAAACTCGGCTTAAGTGATGCAAACGTTTAAGGCCTACCTCTCTCTCCTGGGCCTAGATTTTCGAAGCTCTTTTAGCGCTAAGATAGTCGTAAGTTAATGTTAATGTATGGCACTTACGACCATCTTAGCGCAAAGAGAGCTTCGGAAATCTAGGCCCTGGCTTTCAAACACAAAGGTAATAAAGAAGTATGCGTTTTGATATTTATTGTTTATTTATTTTATTTTTATTATATTTATACATGTCGTTATCATATGCCTCTTACCATTGAAAGAATCGCCATCTTCGGGAGTCTGGACACTGACCTGGAGTGGAGGATGGGGAGCAGTCAAGATTTGAACTACGGCAACGAGCAGATGCTACTGATGGTAACAGGTACGCACTGCATAAATATTTCCTCGTTTTGCCACATGTTCAGCTTTAATGCTAGGTTCGGAGAGCAGTGTTATGCCACTTCAGCCACATAAGGTATGAAAATGGCACTGAACGGCAAAGAAAACTGCTGTAGACAAATCAGACTGTGTAAGCCACTTTGAACTACTGAAGCAAACCTTTATCATTCATTTAAAGTATCAGGTTTACCATTATGCCTCTGGAGGGTTTCGCCCATCTGGGCGACTCACTTCATCTCAAGCTGACATTATATACTACCCATCAAAAGTTTAGACTCGCTTAAAGCACTCACTATATGTTATGTATATATATGAGGTTACATCGAAGATGAATTTCTCCACTAACCTTGGGGAACCAGCTCCAAACCTTATACAGATGAATTGCATCATTTATTGAACTCATGACAAAAATCTTTTCAACGTTACGAATTTTACAATACATCAGTAAACAATTTTACGAGTTTTACAGCACATCAGTTCATCTGTAAACAGTACCTTTAAACAGTATGGAATATTTTGTTCTAGTTCAGAACAGTTGACTGAAGTAAGTGGCCACATTTACACTAGTGAGTCTAAACTTTAGATTGGTAGTAAATAACTGACACACCGCTCAATGCTACGCTAAACCAAACCCACTCACTGACAACGCAACTAATAAACCGGATATATTCCTTTTCACTGACATCTGCCTTCCCTCTGAACGTGGAACTCGTTTTAGGTGCTGAACACGTTGTTCACTGACAAAATACTGTCCACAGATGTCTTGAGTTGAGATTTTTGTTCGCGGAAACAAGGTGACCATCAATTCTCCTGACAATATCTTACATTGTTAAAGTCAAAACCCATGCTAGAAGACAAGCTTACATAAACACGTTTGCGTAGACTGTTATGTGGTAATAGACTAAAATGATGGACCATGATACTGTCGGAACGCGGGATATTCCCCATCATGATTGTGAGTGAGTTGGGTTTTACGCCGCTTTTAGCAATATTCCTGCAGTATCGCAGGGTACACCAGAAATGGGCTCAACACATTGTAATTTTTGGGGAAGATTCGATAATAGTATCGAAGGTGCTTTAGATATTTCAAGTAAAGTTACTATTGTTGGTGATTTGAATGAAAATCTACTTTCTGTATCTAAACTTAATTTAACAGATATCCTAAACAGAAATTTCAAGTAAAGTTACTATTGTTGGTGATTTGAATGAAAATCTACTTTCTGTATCTAAACTTAATTTAACAGATATCCTAAACAGAAATAACTTATGTAACGATATAACAGAAGCTACTAGGGTGACGAGGACAACCAACACACTACTAGATCCAATTATAGTCAGTGATGATGTTGAGGTTGCAGAAAGTGGTGTTATCGATTTTGACAGAACTATAAGTGATCACAAAGGCACGTTTGTCAGCCTAGATGTGCATGTGTCAACTAAGATTGCATATCCTAGAAAGGTCTGGTGTTACAAAGATGGTGACTATGAGAACCTGAACGCACTTATTAGCAATACTGATTGGTTGTCATTGTTTAGTGACTGTTCTAATATTGATGATACTTGCTGTGCATTTTATGAACGTTTTAATGATTATACCAAACAATGTATTCCTTCTAGAATTGTGATGATAAGACCTAATGACAAACCATGGTATGATTCAAATATTAGACGTGAAAGTACGAAGCGGGATCGACTACGGAAAAGAGCCATCAGAACACAGAAAGAGTCTGATATTTTGAAGTACAAAAAAACGAAATAAAGTTAATAACATGAAATGTTATGCAAAAGAACATTTTTATTCTAATCTTGATGAGTTTTTATTCGAACTTTATGGAGAAAATAAATCATCATATTGGAAAATATTACGCAGTTTGATCAAGACGTCAGGTTCCGCTTCTACTATTCCCGCTAAAAAGAAGTATTATTGAGGAAAGTCCATCAGCTTATTAAGATGTAGATAAAGCCAACATGTTAAATCAATATTTCGAATCTGTAGCTAATCTGACTGGTGCAGATAACAAATATACACCACATTTTGACAGGCGCACGGATGCCGTTATAGATAACATTATAACAGAAATTAATGAGATCTCCGACATAATTAAATGTCTACCTCTCAAGAAAGCTGCTGGACCAGACCAGATTAGTCATCAGTTACTTAGAAAAACGGTCGAGACTATAAGCCCAGTACTGTGCATATTATTTAACATGTCACTTACTTTATCAGTATATCCTAGCCAATGGAAATATGCAAATGTTATGCCCCTAAGGGTGATCACTCAATTGTATCAAATTATCGCCCTATTTCACTTATAAGTTGTGTTGGGAAGCTGTTTGAAAGAGTTGTATTTAAACATATTTACAATTACTTCGTGTCAAATGATTTGTTATATAAATACCAATGTGGATTCCGGAGAGGCCACTCTACTGTACAACAACTTGTTGAAATTTATAACCAAATCTGTATATCACTCGATAACAAAGAACACTATTGTATGGTCTTTTGCGATGTATCTAAGGCCTTTGATAGAGTTTGGCACAGAGGGCTTATGCTTAAATTGGAGAGGTACGGAGTAAGTGGAAAGTTACTTGATTGGTTTGATAGTTATGTAAGTAGTTGCAATCAATCAGTTTCTGATCATGGCTCGTTATCTAAGCCTTTGGTTTTAAAAGCAGGAGTTCCACAGGGATCAGTATTAGGTCCCTTTCTTTTCATTGTGTATGTAAATGAGATAGCAGATAAACTACATTGTATAACTCGGCTTTTCGCTGACGACACGTCACTGGGAGCTTTGTCAAAAGAAAAGCAGTTGATGGAAAGAATAATGAATGAAAATCTACAAATATTATGTAATTGGGCAAAGGACTGGCTAATTTCTTATAATCCGCACAAAACGGAAGCTATACTATTTACGACGAAAGATGGCCAAACAGACATTAATTTGAAATTTGACAATTGTCATGTAAAACCAGTTGACTTTCATAAACATTTGGGACTAACATTTTCATGTAATGGGGGTTGGCACCATCATATTGAAAGTATTGTTAAAAAGACTTCTAAAATGATTGGAGCATTTCGAAAGTTAAAGTATCTCCTGAATAGAACAACATTGTCAAGCATATATACTGTATTCATAAGACCACATTTCGAGTACGCATCTGAAGTATGGGACGGGTGTTCTATTGAAGAATCTAATAGATTAGAAAAGTTACAACTTGAAGCGGCTCGTATAGTTACTGGTCTGCAGAGATATGCTTCTTCTAGATCATTATACTTTGAAACGGGATGGGATTTACTATCTGAGAGAAGAAGGGTGAAAATATTATCGTTATTTTATAAGATACATACAGACCTTGCTCCAAGTTTTCTTTATGATTTACTCCCTCCTGTAGTAGGTAGTCGAACAAATTATGAATTAAGAAACTCCAGTAATTACACTCAACCCTGTACAAGACTACGATATTCGACTCTATCCTTTTTTCCATCAACAATTAAACTGTGGAATAACATACCCTTAGCTATCAGAAACTGATAAATCTGTAAATCTGTTGTGTCTTTTAAAACTGCAGTTCATGTGAAACAAAAATGTGCACCCGTATATTTCTCATATGGGAAAAGGAATCTAAATTTTTGCATACAAGATTAAGATATATGATAAGTACACTTAATTATGATTTATTCAGAATTAATGTTAGAAATGATGCACTTTGTCAGTGTGGCCATAATTGTGAAAATGCTTTTCATTATTTTCTTGAATGTCCATTATATATAATTCAAAGAGAACAAATGTTAACCTCTTTAGAAAATATAGTGAATAATAGAGCATGTATTGATATTAATCTCATCTTAAATGGCAATGCAGGTCTCTCGCTTAGTGAAAATCAGAATATTTTTAAAAGTGTACATATCTACATCTATAACACTAAACGATTTAAATAACTCTGTCTGTACATATCTATACCCTTTGTCTGCCTCTTGTTGAACTTTTTTGTAATATACACTTGTAACTATGTGGAGAGGGCTTATTTAAGTTGGATAACTTGTGCCCAATCCGTTTCTTAATTGAATAAAATATGTTTCAATCAACAATCAACACATTGTAACCATGTGGGGAATGGAACCCGGGTCTTCAGCGTGACGATCGAACACTTTAACCACGAAGCTACCCCTCTGCCCCTATCAGGATAGAAAGGTCTAGGCATTACATCTACGTTCCCAAATGGTTACAGTCCGGGAGAGTTACATTTCCGAAACAGATAGCCAAAATTGATGTGGCTCTCCCGGCAATAGTTAAGGTTGCGTGAACATGGAATGTGGCTCTCCCGGCTATGCTGTCGAAACATGCTTAGTGATTCAAACAGGTTACCGTTTGAATCAACAAGACATGTTTCCTCATAATACTTTTCTGATCACAACCGTGATATGGTGGCATCCGAAGGCGTTGGCAACGGCATTGTATGTCGACCCCATCTGCAACATCCCAATGGCTTTTTCTCTCTCTTCAGCTGTTAATCGTGGCATATGTCTCGTACTTGTGTATCATATCATGCATTCTAGGCTCTTTTTATACTAGGGGTGGGTATTGCAGAGAATTTTCACATTGCGATATATTGCGATGCGAAAGCATATATTGCGATATGTATTGAAATGTTTATTGCAAGAATGTTTTATTTTAACAATAAACTACTTATGATCGAGTTTACGCTTTATTTATAAAGCAAAAACACAACAAAGTCACAATGCTTGATTAAGCTTTCATAAAAACCTTCAATCATGACAAAATAAGAATATCAATAATATTTGGCACAAATGAAACAAGGAAAAGAATAATTAACATCAACTCAGAGGTTACTAGTTTGAACTACTTTCTCCACTCTCAAAAAAAGCCTTTAGATTTTAGACAGCAACTTGACCTGGTCAGGACATATCAGGGATCATTGGTCATTAATGAGTAAATATTTAAAACATTCCGATCCAAAACATTGCGAAACATTGAACAAAATTTAAGAACACAACTTCAAACCGAACTTAACAAACTTAACGGCGGCCTGAAGTCTGATACGAACTATAGCTTAATTGGCTATAGAAATGTCAATAAACCGCATCGTTACACACGACTGATTTTGAGATCCAGTGAACCATATTTGAGCTAGCTGGGAACAAACCGTAGGAACAGTCTTTTACCGGTACTGCTAAACACCACGCTTGTGAGTAGGAAAGATTATTCGTTTCTTGTGAAAACAATATTATGCATGGAGACACTCTTTTACCGGTTACGGTAATCCATTAATTAATTAATCTATTGGAAATGTGGCTTTACCGGCTACAGTCATGTAATTGAAACGTGGCCTTCCCGGTAATAGTCATTTTTGAAAGGTGGCTTTCCAGGCCCGACACCTCCCAAATTACGCTTGCACTATTTGACTGGCTACCCTTGTCGAGCAAAGATATTCATTTCACTGCAGTCGGCACTTTTCCAACTGCACAGTGCACAGGCCCTAATACATGCGTCCGGGCAAAGCAGGCTTAAGTCCTTCTATTCTATTGACAAAGCGACGATCCATGATATCCTAACAGAGTGACTCACGGCAACAGAACAAGACACATATATTGCCGACGCCGCTCTACTTAACCCTGTACTGCTCAAGGATCAGAACGCGGCGGTTTGAGTGGTGACAAGGAGACTCTTCTTGTTGACTAATACTAATCACCAAATAACCTTGAACAGGTGAGGTGAACATTGCTAACGCGTTTTACGTCGCGTTCAACATTACTGCACTTATATGGAGGCGTGCCTGCACATATGTGTATGTGGCTGTTTGAATAAGTCCCGGTTCCATGCCTAGACACCATGTCACAGTTTATGCACACTGTTTCAATGGGTATGCTGCGCGATCACTTCACTGGCCCAATTCGATACACAATTCATTTGGTTCAGATTTAACGGATGTTGGACCAATGTCTCATATAAAAACTTTGTCTAAAGTCCGTTTATAATCTACTTGGCTATATTACAAATATATGACCGCCCTGATAACAAGTCTTAATAGCTTAACGTTTTTGCCTAAAATAATACATTGCGCCAAATAAGACTGGAACAGGCCAGACCACGCTAGCGACCATAGTCAATCAATGATATGGAAACGCACATCCGCGGCTTGATACCAATAGAAGTGCTGAACCCGCTTGGGAGATTGCTGGAATATTGCTAAAAGCGGCGTAAATCATCTGTGTGGAAATATTTCCAGTATACAATGAATGGGTGCGCAACGTATGTGTGATATGCAAAGCCCACCTTTCGTATACAGGGAATACAACTAACATGAACACTCATTTGACCCGTCCTCACTCTCCCATCAGACTCAAGATAAGGCGGAACACGATTCGATCACAGACATAATGAAAGCCTGTAATACATATAGGTCTGTATTGGGACAGAATACTTTCGGTGTAAGTTGAATTCTGAACGTCTTACACTTGAGGATATTGTAAACCCGAGAAAACATTTGATAATTGCATTTCATCTTGAGACTTTCAAAGTCTAAATCGTATGTTACAATCTGGGGAGAATGAGCCAGTGCATCCTAACGTTTTATATATTGGCTAACTAGTATTTGGGGCACTGGTTGAGCTATGGTATCAACTTGCCATCCAGGTATTGGCTGCTTGCTGTGTGCAAAATGGCAGAAATTCAGTATCGTGGCGTATCGTGACCTCAGGATTGAGATACGTTTCGTATCAAGAGGCACCTCTATCCTGACATCAATGGCATTTACTATCGAAAATTCCAAGAACGGGTCGTTGATATTTTTCTTAGCATTGTCATCGATACTTTATCAAGATATTCGTTACGAAAATGTCAAACATTGTCTCTGTTTGTAAAGGAAAACCGTATTTCAGCAGTTTGGAGACACGAAAGTTGTCTCACATAGACAAAATGTTAAAATGACACCTATTTTCCAACAATATGTGCATTATTAATTCGCCTCAGCTCGCTTTTGTTACGAGATCGTACACACAATATATGAGCTGAACGCCCAGATTTTTGCAATAGCATTAGCATCTCTATTTTATCAAATTTGATTCGTCAATGGTTTGGGCCCATTTTCTCATGTTTGTATATGGAAATATACTGAAGGTCCAGTATAGTAACTAAAACACAGTATGTTAGATCCTTTGAGAATTGTTCAATGAAGGGCTCAGCCATTGGTTCTGATATAGGATCACTTAACTGCATCTACATTAAAAGCTGTGTATTTTATTATCAGATTTAAAATAATTCATAAATAGATATAATAAACTTGAAACAGTAAACTGATTAATTGAACCAAGTGTGTTATAACAGTATTTGTTTAAAAAAATGTCAGGTCTGAATAGGACAATTATAAAGAAGAATATTTTAAATCGGGTGGGGTACTCACCAAACCTATTGAGAAATCTATGTTGTAAGTTTTCAAAATTAAAATACACACATTTCTACCATCAGTCTTTCTAGTACTTAGAGTACAATGCTGAATTGGCCAACAGTTTCTGAAAACATATCTACCAAACGTCAAATCAAAATCACTGGTGGTGTGTTGAACTATGTATGCATATACACTGCTGTAGAGTATTATATCAACTCCAGAACAGAATCCATAACAGCATTGAACGTAGCTAGTTACCTGGCTCAATAGTTACTGATATCAGTTTATATGATTTAAGACTTGTGTCAGATCAGTGTTAATATTGTCATTGTTATCATGCTCTCAATGATGTCAATATATGCTCCCGATCAAAAGTTTAGACTTACTAGTGTAAAAGTAGCCACTTACTTCAGTCAACTGTTCTGAACTATATTTTGTAAAATAATCCATACAGTTTAAAGGTACTGTTTATACATGGCTGATGTATTGCAAAACAAATTCGTGACGTTGAAAGGTTTATTGTCATGTGTTCAATAAATGATGAAACTCGGTGAAAAATGGCCATTTTCTTTATCAGAACTTCACACCAAAACGCAGCTGTTCACATGCACAATATTTGCACATGCTTTTCAGCAATTTGACGCATGATCCTCGTGCAATTAATCTGCAAAAGGTTTGAAGTTGGTTCCCCCAAGTTAGTGGAGAAATTCATCTTCGTTGTAACCATATGTACATACATAACGTATAGTGATTGATTTAAGCGAGTCTAAACTTATGGTGGGTAGTATGGCCTCAAACCGTAAAAAAACCTATGGTCCCCAGGATCGTGTTAAAATTCACCGTTAATTCAACAGTTCACAGACAGATCATATCATGATAAATGGCTCAGCATGATTATGTTCAGATCAATATGTCCTATCCTTTCACATTTGTGTATCACCCGTATTGTGGCCGACCAAATGAGAATTCGCCTATGTTTGGGCTCGCTGTCCCTCAGATATCCTTCAGGACATTGTGACCTCGTACCTATCCCTGGCTTGGCTGTGTGCGCTATAACTAGAACACTTCCTGAACCTATTCTCTCGCGTTATTTATGAAGCACACGACCTACCTGTAAATGAATTCAATCCTGTCACAACCACAACGGAGTTTAATTGTTGAACAAGGCGGGTTACTCAAGATGACACGCTCATGTCTTGCTCGGATTATCCGGCACACGACTTACCTGTAAATGAAGTATGAACAAAGTAAAATGTATGCACATTTGCAACGGAAATGTGTCGTAGCATGCAGTTGTATACAGCGTGTTTACGTGACAATGACTGCCAAAAATAACTTCATTGATCGAAGTCGTTTATATTTTTTGTTTGTTAGTTTCGTGTTTGACACTGCGCTCAGCAGTTTCGTGTTTAACACTGCGCTCAGCAGTCTTCCATTTCTATACCTACCGTCTCTGAATATTGGACAGTCCAGAGATCACCAACCTGAGCACCGATCCACGCACTTGGAATGAGGTGCAGCGTTCCTGGCCACTCGTTCCCGTTTGTTGCCTCTATACACTACTGGATAGGGCTTGAATTTGAACGGAATCCCCAGACGCTGACATACAGTACAACACCTTTCGACTGAAGTGGATCATTTATACACTATGACGAAGAAGGAAGTTTTAACATTTCAGTAATTTCTTGAAATCCCTTGAAAGTTTAGGGAATACATGAAATCCCTGGGGGTCTCAGAGATTTCACGAAATCACTGACCCTTTTAGGGATTACGTGAAATCCCTGGTTTCACACGTTCCCTGCAACATAATAATAATGCTATATATACCTTGAAACTGTGTGCGGGAGGTAGTGTGTCACATACACTTCAGGAAGTCGTATACAAGAACCAGTATACACAAGGGGAACGTGAAATTCTTCAAGGCATTTAGACGTTGGTGTAGTGATGGAAGACAAAAGTCACAGATAGCAACTTCTTCATTTGTTTCTCAGGACGTTTCTGGGCTAGTTGTTGCCCCTTCTTCAGGTGGGAGAACGTGTTGGATGGATCATACCAGACTTGTAACTCGGCTAACCGGCAGGTGCGAGCTGGGTTTAACGCATATTTTCTGTTTGTAATATGGATGTATTTCTAACTCGGGAGGACATCAAAGAGTGATCAATGGCATAGCTATTTACCACGTGAAACCCCCAACTGAAACCCCCACAAAACACAGTACCGCGAATCTGGGATTCGGGCCCACGATCGGAGCTTTTGGGCACTCATGGTATGCATCTATGCTAAGTGAATATCTGAACCTTAAATGAAACAGCCACACGGTCTCCCGGGCTCAATATTAGCATTCAGATTACAAAGAAAGCCACTTAAGTAGGTTGAATGAGTCAACACGTTTCAGATAAGTTGTGAAGCGTGAAGCGTTCCCTCCTCTTTGGTGTAAAACATCGGGGTGCCCCAGCTTGTTTGGAAGCAAAACGCCATTATCACATAACACATTGTGTATATTGTCAAAACTTTCTTTTTTTAATTGTATTAAATTCTTACGAAGCTCTTTAATCCGTCTTCCTCTTAAAAGACTACTATGTCATATCGTGATAACTATCACCATAGCATGCACGCCTTAAGAAGGTTGACATAAAATGCAACGTTGACATGCATGGGTTTTAAAGTTGGTTACATATAAACAACATATATAAATATGTGAGGGTGCTATTCCCCTTTTGGAACGGTGAAATTCGGAGGTTCGTTTGGAGGGTATTTGGGATTGAACGACGTAGTACGCAAACCTTACATACAATCGCATTTAGCATTTAAATAAATCATTTGTGCATTTCAATGCTTTGATATTTTTGGAGTGAGTGAGTGAGTTAATATTTTTTTCGTAACATCGGCAATATTTTAGTCATATCGTGACGAGAACAATTAATAATCAGCAAAGATCAATAATATTAGAAGCTATACAACTGTTTACGGTGAACAGTAAAACTACTAGTGTATCAAGGATAGAGATATAAAACTGTTTACGGTGAACAGTAAAACTACTAGTGTATCACAGATAGAGATATAAAACTACTAGTGTATCACAGATAGAGATATAAAACTGTTTACGGTGAACAGTAAAACTACTAGTGTATCACGGATAGAGATATAAAACTATTTACGGTGAACAGTAACACCACTAGTGTATCACGGATAGAGATATAAAACTATTTACGGTGAACAGTAACACTACTAGTGTATCACGGATAGAGATATAAAACTATTTACGATGAACAGTAAAACTACTAGTGTATCACGGATAGAGATATAAAACTATTTACGGTGAACAGTAAAACTACTAGTGTATCAAGGATAGTGATATAAAACTGTTTACGGTGAACAGTAAAACTACTAGTGTATCACGGATAGAGATATACAACTGTTTACGATGAACAGTAAAACTACTAGTGTATCACAGATAGAGATATAAAACTGTTTACGGTGAACAGTAAAACTACTAGTGTATCACAGATAGAGATATAAAACTGTTTACGATGAACGATAAAAGTAAAACTACTTGTGTATCACAGATAGAGATATAAAACTACTAGTGTATCACAGATAGAGATATAAAACTGTTTACGGTGAACAGTAAAACTACTAGTGTATCACGGATAGAGATATAAAACTGTTTACGGTGAACAGTAAAACTACTAGTGTATCACGGATAGAGATATAAAACTATTTACGGTGAACAGTAACACCACTAGTGTATCATGGATAGAGATATAAAACTATTTACGGTGAACAGTAACACCACCAGTGTATCACAGATAGAGATATAAAACTATTTACGATGAACAGTAAAACTACTAGTGTATCAAGGATAGAGATATAAAACTGTTTACGGTGAACAGTAAAACTACTAGTGTATCACAGATAGAGATATAAAACTGTTTACGATGAACAGTAAAACTACTAGTGTATCACAGATAGAGATATAAAACTGTTTACGATGAACAGTAAAACTACTAGTGTATCACAGATAGAGATATAAAACTGTTTACGGTGAACAGTAAAACTACTAGTGTATCACAGATAGAGATATAAAACTACTAGTGTATCACGGATAGAGATATAAAACTGTTTACGATGAACAGTAAAACTACTAGTGTATCAAGGATAGAGATATAAAACTGTTTACGATGAACAGTAAAACTACTAGTGTATCACGGATAGAGATATAAAACTGTTTACGATGAACAGTAAAACTACTAGTGTATCACGGATAGAGATATAAAACTGTTTACGGTGAACAGTAAAACTACTAGTGTATCACAGATAGAGATATAAAACTACTAGTGTATCACAGATAGAGATATAAAACTACTAGTGTATCACAGATAGAGATATAAAACTGTTTATGGTGAACAGTAAAACTACTAGTGTATCACAGATAGAGATATAAAACTGTTTACGGTGAACAGTAAAACTACTAGTGTATCACAGATAGAGATATAAAACTGTTTACGATGAAGAGTAAAACTACTAGTGTATCAGAGATAGAGATATAAAACTGTTTACGATGAACAGTAAAACTACTAGTGTATCACAGATAGAGATATAAAACTACTAGTGTATCACGGATAGAGATATAAAACTACTAGTGTATCACAGATAGAGATATAAAACTGTTTACGGTGAACAGTAAAACTACTAGTGTATCACAGATAGAGATATAAAACTGTTTACGGTGAACAGTAAAACTACTAGTGTATCACAGATAGAGATATAAAACTGTTTACGGTGAACAGTAAAACTACTAGTGTATCACAGATAGAGATATAAAACTGTTTACGATGAACAGTAAAACTACTAGTGTATCACAGATAGAGATATAAAACTGTTTACGGTGAACAGTAAAACTACTAGTGTATCACGGATAGAGATATAAAACTGTTTACGGTGAACAGTAAAACTACTAGTGTATCACAGATAGAGATATAAAACTGTTTACGATGAACAGTAAAACTACTAGTGTATCACAGATAGAGATATAAAACTGTTTACGATAAACAGTAAAACTACTAGTGTATCACAGATAGAGATATAAAACTGTTTACGGTGAACAGTAAAACTACTAGTGTATCACAGATAGAGATATAAAACTGTTTACGGTGAACAGTAAAACTACTAGTGTATCACGGATAGAGATATAAAACTGTTTACGATGAACAGTAAAACTACAAGTGTATCACGGATAAAACTAGAATGTAACTAAAACTTATACTATATATATTGCAAGACAATACAATATAAACGGGCTGTAGATCACCAGCAACTGAGGGTAGATCACCATACTAGAGACCATTGGAACTTATAGTTCATTGGCTACCTGCATGGACCGTAGACGAATTTATATCATCCCCTCAGCCGCTGGTGATTGTAGTTAAATTTAGCCATAACGTAAAAACACAAAAATATTGCGTTTTAAAAATTCGGTAAGTTTCATTTACCTTGAATGTTTATGGACTTAAGTACCCCCACAGGTGATATTTTGTAAGCAATTTAATTTGAAATCGCACGCTTTTGTCAGTGCTTTTGAGATGCGGATGCGTAGTGACTAGCAAGATGTGGGTACTCGGCATTCAGGTGAGGCAACGAGGTGTTCACGTGTACGTCTATACGTGAGTGAGATGACCGCAGCCTGTTAAAGTAGTATCATTATTGTTTCCGTTTGCTGAAAAACATTCATTGGAACATTCCTTTTCATGACATGTTCAGCTTCTTATAGCTATTCCTCCTATGTCCATGTGGGTATAATTTCAGCACTGTCGGGATCCAAGGGCATTTTTAAAAAGAAATCGGTCCAAACAGGGGGTCATACTCCAGCATACTCAAAAGTCATGGATCTTGTGTTTCCGTGCTGCGAGGGAGCAAAGGACATTGGAATATCCATTTCAGTACTAAAATAATCTTTTTGTTATGATAAGACGTAGAAAATACACGATGGCAAGTTATGAACATATAGTATGACCAGAAATTATTGACAATTTTAGGAATATGTTTAATTGGATTATTAGTATAAACAACCTTGACATGCTATCAAGTGATTGGTTTCAGTCAAGAGAGACAACTCCGACAAATCCTTTTTCATTAGATTGAGAAGAGTTATCCCCCTTTGCTTATTTGCTTACAGACGACATTTTCAGTGATCCTCAGTATGGATGATTTAGAGAAGAGGAAGTTGATTTTAGAGTATTATAACAAGGACATCAGATCAGCTAAAGTGATTGCAAGTAGAACAGGCATTCCTTTGTCCACTGTTTATCGTGTTTTGAAAAAGATTGCAAATGGATATGGCATTGAGCACCGGGAGGCGCAGGTAGACCCAGAAAATTGACTATCGGTGACAGGAGGCGGCTTGGTATTCTTGTTTCTAAAAACAAACGAAGAAGTTTAGAAACGTAAGGCTGGATATGCACGTTGGGATATCTATTTCATAACCATTTATGCCTCACGATAAACAAGATCTGTTCTGAACAGTAAACAATGCACTATGAATGATGTTAACTGACACAGAACTGCCCATACATGTAGGCGGGTTTGTGTGAGCTGTGCTTTCAGTGCCAGTGCGTCTAGTGTAAACCGTATTCAACGTCAGCTACATTCTCAATAGCATTTCCTAATGTCGTTTCAAGGACTATTCATCTGCCATGTGCAAGTCAGTGCCCCATTCTCCAGTATGAGTGACTATAGAAGTTACAGAGATACATAGGCCATACCATGTATGTTTTTCTGCGGAGTTCAAAGTAGACATTATTGCAGAATGAAAATAAGATATTTCCGCAGGAAAGGACAGAATCTATCTCTGAAAACATTGGGCAATCAAGACAGCAGGACTCTGATATGACTGCATATATCCCCACTGAAACTCTTGTAATACACAGTGTGATGCATAAAGAAATCACCATTTTTTTGTACATCAATTTATTTCTTTTTGATACTCAGTTAAAATATGTCCTGTAATACTTGGGCCGCATTCTACGTCTGAAATCCCATTCCCCTCAAACTTGAATTTGTTTTCAAGAGAAAAAATCATTTAAAGAAACTCTGTATTAAACTATCCAAAGATGGGACCTAATGTATACTGAATTAAGATAATAATGCTGGGAAAAAGATTCTGCCAGATATTTCTGCAGGAAATACAATCCACCAGAGTCAATGTGGGAGCTTATGAACACTGGCACATTATGTTTAATTATTCATCACCTCGAGATCTTTCCAGTGATGTAAAAATGTCTTTGTGGCCTGCTTCCTTCTGTGTGTCAAGTTAGGAATTGCTGGACATTCATAAATTGTCCCGCCGGGCCTTGATAGTAGAACATTTTCCTGACAAATAACGTGTTACAACATAATATTATGTTCTTCTGCAGAATCAAAACAGCTCCAATGTAATATAAAAAAAACATTCTAAAAAATGTCATTTAAGTTACTGAGCCACATTTAGTTTCTTCAATCGCTTTGGTAACTTTACATATTTAGAAACAAAGTGACCAAGTAATAAAGAATACAAAGGGTAAGGTATAAGACAACATTAAACTAACGCGCTCCAATATTACATTATGAGTCGCTTGGACTAAATATATCACCAGGAGCTCCCGGATAAGAGACCATTCCCCATGCAATGTTCCCCGAAAATCCATAATGATCACCGCTCAAGGTTGTGGATGTGTTATACAAATGCTCAGTCAACGTGTCAATATGACCCACAACAGAGATAAGCGATGGACAAAAACCTCATACACATATATACCTGCCTGTCTATTCCGTTTTTACAGTAGGCGATCAAGGAAATCAATCTACCTTGGCTGCTTGATATGTGTCCGGGTGGCTTGCTATAAGACCAAGTGACTCACTATATTTCCCAGTGACTTGCTATATATCCCTAAATATACTGGCTTGCTGTCTATCCGGATGGATTGCTATGTGCATTGCTCGTTGTATGTCCCTATATGTTCCATTGGTTTTCTATATTTCTCAGTGTCTTTGCAGGATGGTGTGTCTTGCTATATGTCCTAGTGACCCACTATACGTCAAAGTGAGCGTTGGAAGGTTGGTGTGTCTTGCTATACACTGAACGCCAAAATAAACGTTACACTCCTTCCTCAATGGCGGAGGTACCTATCTTCAGCTGGTGATGTGATGCGTGGACGTCCACTTCTTGGTCTGTCTACGGTGACCCCAGTCAGTCTGAAGCCCTGAATAAGTCTTATAACCGTGATACGATGGCATCCGAGGGCGTTGGGAACAGCATTGTATGTCGACCCCATCTGCACCATTACAATGGCTCTTTCTCTCTCTCCAGCTGTTAATCGTGGCATATTTCTCGTACTTGTGTATCATATCATGCATTCTAGTCTCTCTTTATACCCTATAGAATCATTCTATATGTGAAATGGATGCAAATACTAGTTGAATATTGCTGCGATTTGGCGATTGATATTGCTATGTATAAACAGAAAAAAGGACAAATGTTACTTTGCAAGCAACAATGTTAACAAAGATAAGTATACGTTTGTTCACAATATCAAAGACACGTTTTACTTGTTTTCACTAATGCAAATCAGCAGAAAATGTTTTAAAAGACTGAAATCATAGGAATGATTATGTTACAATTTTACACACTCTACAGCAGTTGTTTCTTGATAAAATGGTGACTTTAAATGGTTTATCTTTATCTCAAATCATAATTATATTTCAACCTTTCTTTTGGACATCTAAATCACTGTTATTGGTTTATTTCGGCATGGACGAAAATAGGACAATTGAACTCTTCTGAAAAATATGCATTTCACCTAAAATATGAATCTCAAAACTGTGTTTTTAAGCTTTCTTGTAAACTAATATTTTTCATAGTTTTTAAGTAATTCATAAATGTAGGAGGGTAACGTTTCTTTTGGCGTTTAGTATATGTCCTACAGTGGCTAGCAATAGTGAGTGAGTTAAGATTTCAACTCATATCGGCAATAGCGCAGACATATCGTGACTAAAAACGAGTTATTATTTCATAATAGATAAAGGTAAATTGTAAAACCCTGTCAACGAAGTCTGTAAAATAACTAGTTTATCACAGATTTCAAATTAAAACTAGTACGAACTCTAAAACACTTTAACTATATATGACAATACACTATAAAAACATTCCCGTGAAGGTCCGGGTTAGAATTGATCTTCAGTAACCCAATGCTTGTCGTAAGAGGCGACTACCGGGATCGGATGGTCAGGCTTGTTTGGTTGACACATGTCAATTAGTTCCCAATTCCGCAGATTGATGCTCATACTGTTAATCACAGGATTGTCTGTTCCAGACTCGATTATTTACAGACCGCCGCCATATAACTGGAATATTGCTGAGTGTGGCGTAAAACTAAACTCACTCACTCACTCACTCACTATAAAAGCAGGCTATAGATTGCCAACAGCTAAAGGTATATCAGTATACTAAGGACCATGGGGACCCTAGCTGGATTTTCACCCATCCCTTCAGCTGTCAGCAAGTTAAGACAATTCAGCCATAAATTAAAATAACATATATTCTACGGATAGAAATATTGGTATGCTTATATTCACTTTGAATTCCTTGGGACATACGTACCCCCACAGAAGGGCAATGATAATTTTACAATGCTTCAACCCCCTGTGAGGATACAGCCACTCACAATCTCAGCTGCTCAATTAAACTACTAATTTAAAAATATCTATCTTCATGTATTTACAAATCATCAAAAATTTATGTAACAATTCTATTTCTTTTAGAAATGCGGTGACTAAATGCTAGTTGATGTTAAAAAGATCCCTTCTTGTTTTGACATTGAAATACTTATCCAAGTGATGGAAAAATCAATACAGTAGTCAAGCAGGACATGCTTTTTAATAGCCTGAAGACATGAAAGAAAGAAAGAATAATGTATTGTGTATATTTACAGTGTATATATATCTAAGACCTGTTCATATGGCGTTTGCCCCACATGGGTACAATGTGTGAAGCCAATTTCTGGTGTCCCCCGCCGTGATGTTGCTGGAATATTGCTAAAAGCGGCGTAAAACCAAACTCAGTCAGTCAGTCATATGGCGTTTGCTTATGCTGTGATCTAGAAGATTCTGGACTCTGTTCTGGATCCAGTGACAGTGGCACAAGCAACTACTCCACCATGCTTCGACCCATCTGTACATAAAGATTTGTATTTATTTTTAATTGATTAAATTCTTGTTTATATTGTAATTAGTTAGGTTCTGATGTTTTAAACTTCGTCAGTGTTAGGTCAATCTGTTGTCTCAATAATTGCCAAGAAGGAGAGGAAAGAAGGCGGGAAGGAGATATATTTCTAGCTCAATGCCAGCAACAGATAGGAAAGGTTTCACTGTTATACCAAGAGGGGAACAAGGGAAGACTTCATGTTGTACAAATCCTCATGGAGAGGATTAAAGACACATTTATAAGCAGGGTTAGATTCGTTAGCATATAGTTTTGTAATATATTGTAAAGCTAATTTTATACTGGCAATACGAGAAGTTCTAAAAGACACAAGACAAACTCTTAGAGCTTGGTGCTGGACAGAATCTAATAGGTTTAAGCTGCTTTTGCAGGCGCCACCATATACGATGGAGCCATAACCAAGCTTCGAGCAGACCAATGATCAATATAGATGAAGGAGGGTAGTTTGGTCCCGTCCCCACCTAGAATTAGAAACGAATTTTAACAGATCAAGTGCCTTCAGGCATTTGGCTTTAAGGGATTTAATATGTGGCAGAAAGGTTAAATGTGAGTCGAAACTTAGACCCAAGAATTTGGCCTCCTTAACAACTTTGATGGGTGTGCCATTTAGAAATAGTTCAGGGTCTTTATGCGGTTGGTATTTACGGCAGAAATGTATACAATTACTTTTCGATTTAGACAATTTTAAAACCGTTTTCAAGAAACCATTTATCTATTTTGTTTATACATAACTGCAGTTGCCGTTCAATACTATGCATGCTTTTACCACGGCAAGACATATTAATATCATCCACAAAAAGTGAACCATCGATCGAATTATTTAAAACCTTTGATAGACTGTTGATCTTGATACTAAATAATGTGACAGACAAAATACTGCCTTGTGGGACACTCTGATCCTGATTGTAATGGTCAGATTGGGTTGAAATCACACGGACTTGAAATTTTCTGTCTTCTTAAAACTGAGCTGTAAATTGAGCTAGACGATCCTTCAAACCAACAATCATTGAGATCTTTCAAAATGCCATACTTCCATGTCGTATCGTATGGATTTTCAAGATCGAAAAGAATCGACACAGCATGCTGTTTACTTAACATGGAATTTTTTGATGAATGATTGTAAGCGTACTATATGATCAATAATACTTCTATTTTTCGGAAACCATATTGTATGTCAGTGATGAGATTGTTGGTTTCAGATACTAAACTAAATGGTCATTAACCATACCTTCCATCGTTATACAGACACAGCTAGTCAGTGATATTGGTCTGTAATTAGATGGATCTGTATGATCCTGGCCAGGTTCAGGAATAGGAACGACAATGTCATATCGCCATGATGAAGGGAAATTCCCAGAAGTCCATATAGTGCCAAAGATATTCAGTGACTAGCCATACGTCGTAGTGGATCGCTATGAGTCCCAAAGGGTGTTCGAATGTTTGGATTGGGCGGGAGGTTTAACTTAAAAGACATAAGTATTCATGGTTTGACATACTTCATTCATGAGGTTCACTGACTTATCTACCTGTTTTAAAACATTAATACAAGACCAGCTAAATTTCATATGTATATTTGTACCTAAAGATTCAGTGTGAGAAAACCTACCCACGAAACGTTAGGACGAGAAGGATGACGTCTACTTTCCAGTAATCATTTGTCGATTAATGTCAAGCAATTCACTAGTTCTCAAGACATGGGTGTCAAGGTTTCTCATCTTTTCGGATGACTGGATGGTCAAACCCCCGACATATAGCTGGAATATTGCTGAGTGCGGCGTAAAACTAAACTCACTCACTCGTAGAAACAGCAGAATTGGGCTCTTGCCTACATGTTGTTTTCTCTTGGTTACAACTTTCAGTGTCTCAGTACAACCTTGACTTTGCATGTATTTGTGACCGGTACTTATGATGCAGTCATAATCGCACGATTGTCTCTTATGATATTTGTTCATGATAATGAAAAGGGCATGGTCACTCAGGATCCCAATGGCAAACAGCACAATCCCTGTATTTACTGTATCCTGTTGCGTGCGTGAAAACATTGATGACATTGATGACAAATCTTCATGTGATGTAAATGTGATTTCTAAAAACGCTAGCATATGTGTAAAAGGACATCCCGAAATTTTGGAAGTACATATAACTTGGAAGAACAAAAATTGTCAGTTCTGTGAAAGGTCGACTAATAACTTGCTGGTAACAAAACATTAACGAACACTGTCTAAGACGTTCTATCGTTCGTAGGCTGCAATTGAAGTCATTGGCAATGACTTGAGCACGCTCACTCACGTCTAGACGTCCAATGGCTTGCTGTCTTGACCTCTCGTTAACCTAGCCACAGCTTCTGTGTAGAGAAAACAAGTGAACGATTGCTATTCAAGCCGGCAATTTATGCCTGAATGTATGCATGATGCACGTGCATCTCGATTTCAGTGTTGTGCTTGTGCGAACTCTTTCCTTCCCACAAACAAGAACCTTTCTAACCTCAATCTCAAACCATTCTTTATTGAGCAAAACAGACTATACGGCCACGATTCAAGTTTTCCTCAACCTTGACTTCCTGTGTACATTTAAAACAATAGGTTCAAATACTCCATTGATACTTAAATCTCATTTCCAAATTACGACGTTTATTTTGCCTTTTAGTATATTTCACAACAAATACGGGAAACCAACACTGACAAACTGGAAGAATATATCATTGTTTTCCTGTCCAAGCAGTTTGCTTCCACCATGTTTGTTCTTTCTATACAGTCACACATATAAACAGTACAATGCGGACCGTAACCTCGTTACTATACTACCCATCACAAGTTTAGACTCAGGAGTCCAATGTAGCCACTTACTTCAGTCAACTGTTCTAAACTAGATTTTGCAAAATATTCCATGCTGTTTAAAGGTACTGTTTACACATGAACTGATGTATTGTAATACAAATTCGTAACGTTGAAAAGATTATTATCACGAGTTCAATAAATGATGAAACTAGGTGAAACTTGGCGAATTCTTAGCAAAACTTTCCACCAAAACGCAGCTGTTCACAAGCACGATTTTTGCAATGTTTTCGGCAATGTGATGCATGATCCTCGTGCAGTTCATCTGCATAAGGTTTGTAGTTGGTTCCCCCAAGTAAGTGGAGACATTCTTCTTCGTTGTAGCCATATAGATATACATAACATATATTGAGTGTTTTAAGCGAGTCTAAACTTTTGATGGGAAGTATATGACTTACAACAACTGGCATCTGTCTGTCACAAGGGAAACCATATTCCGTCAACTCACACACGTGCCGTACACCCGCTGAACAACTAGTGTCGAGAGATTACATTAATAACATCCAAAGTGTCCATTGACACTTACTTTAGGTGCTGAATCTAAACCGTTGCATAGATGTTAACAACACCTCACAAAGATAGCTTTATGGTCGAGGGCACTAGGGTCTTGCGACTGGGAAGAGCCTTGTTTTTACGTCCTAGTGACAGTACCTACGACTACCAGCGTGAGGGCATAATAGTTAACTGCTATGGAGCCTTGGGAGTTATGCTACCGCAAATCAGACCAAACAATTAATATATATTATACATCTTATGTATTATGTTTACTACAGAGCACTTGCATTGAACCATTTGACTCGCTGGGGTAGCTTAGTGGTTAAAGCGTTCCCTCGTCACACCGATCGCGAAGACCCGGGTTCGATTCCAACATGGGCACCATGTGTGAAGCCCATTCCTGCGTCCCCCGTCGTGATGTTGGTGGAATAAAACTAAACGCATTCACTACAATTTCCTTTCTGGTGCACTTTGTCATGTCATATGTTACATAAACGTTATGATAATGTTAACTTGAAACGACATTCGTGACTCTTTTTCAAAAGCAAAATAATTCGCACACATGTTTCCCTCAATGATTACAATGTTTGGGAAAACCGGCGTCCGCATTTCTCGAGAAATCGCTCGGGCGTCCTTCACTAGTGCGCAGCTAGGTCAAGGACGTTGTAACAAAAGCCGTGCACACAACCATGCAGATAACGCGGGGCCAGGTTTTGCTTCAACTGTGTTTATTGCCAACACATTCGGTAGATATCGATCATTCAGCATGGTGGCTTTTGTCATGATGTTTCATAATGTATGAAACGCTGTCTGCTGTATTGTACCCCTACGACAAGGGCTATGTCTGTACAACACCCGCGTTAGATATTCAATCCCCTGTTTCCTATATTCCTTGCCGTAGGTCAACTGAAAGGACTGGCAACCGTCACAAACACATGCAAGGGCAAGTGTTTCCCTGTTCCTAGCCAGTCCCTTTTGCCTCGTTGTGTGAATTAAATATCAAATATTTCCTTTGAGGTGAGGTTAGGTGAAATTGGGTTTTACGTCGTGCTGGAGAATATTTCCCTCATATGACGACGTGCATGCGTGTGTATGTGTATGTGTGGCTGCTTGTACTAGCCCAGACTTAAGCTGGTTTTATAGTGCTAGCCCACTGAGATACCATGCCGCAGTGAAGCATGAATACCCCACTCAGACACATTATACTGACTCCGAGCCGACCAGTCCTTGCTGTACCCATTAATGCCGAGCGCCAGGCAGGGACCAACAAGTACCATATTTTAACGTCTTTATGGTATGACGCGGTCGGGGATCGAACCCGCGACCTTCCGCTCTCCAGGCGGAGGCTCTAACCACTACACCATGGAGGCGGTTTATTTCCTTTCAAGATGACACAGCATAAACGCCTATGCATACATTGTGTTCAAAGTAGTACAGTGTGTATTACTTTTATGGTCACGCAGTAAGTTATCAAAATACCAAGTGAAAAACAGCTGCTGAAACAGAGAGACAGATAAACTTTATGTTGTACTTCAGGCCCCTGCGAACATTTGGAAAAGTTTTAATTATGTACATGCTGAATAATGACTTGACATTATTCTGACTTAATTCATTGACATTCGTTTTTAATCTTCAGAACTTGTAGGAACATTTAATATGTTGTCAATCGACATCAGTCTTATAAAGGTTTCAGTTGTTGGTGGGTTAAAGGTCACATGCAACGTAAAACACAACTTTGCAGATTCTGATACCTTACGGTATGGACATACCGAAGCAAATCGTCAAAAATGCAAAATCAACTTATAAAGTTGAAAAATAACGCGATGAAAAAAAACGCGCGAAATCGGAGTTCAAACGTTTCACTAATTTTCCCCAGACTTTTCTGGGGAAAACGGGTTTCAACAGCTGGGCTGCGCTCATAGCACGTGCGCAAGTAAATAGGTTCGCGCAGCTTGGAAGCGGGTTGTCGGGTGAATACTCGGTGAAGGCTTTGGTGTGAGCTATTTTCTAATGTTTTGTTGATATCTCACAGGCGCGAGCTTTTTATATGTTATGACAGTAAATTAACTGTTTATATCATTTCATTTGTCTATTTCGCCACACGTTCTTCTTACAGAGACACTTTCTCAGTTCGATACTTAAAAGCAATGCCATTATTTAGCGTTGACAGAATTTCTAACTGTGATATAGATATGTCGTTGTCACAGACAAAACTCAATGTCTTGTTTTATTGACACCTGTGTGTCTGCCTGCCTGTCTGCTAATGACAATATTCAATACACAACTGCGATCACTGACCACATGCAATTTGAACTTAACACCAATCAGGCTTTACACCATAAGCAAAACGCATTGATTTATGGCCCGAGTTCGGTCTCTGTCACATTATGTAATTACACAGGCTGGCAGGTGTGATACTTGAACACATGGCATGTTATGATGTCTGTTCATTGCAAAATGTTATACACAAAAAATGAGCATGTATTTACAAAACCCAACATCTATATATATACACACACAATGACCCGTGAAGGCGGCATCTGCTAACGAACCAGCCGTTACACTCGAGTGCACACCCACCCGATCTGACTGGGTTCGGTATCCCAGCTGCTTCGTTTGGAGGGAGGTAAACCCAAGTACAAAATATTGCACTTTTGATTTGCGATTATACGCTTATAATTTTGTTTATTTGTTTTTTCATAATCAGCAATGCATATTATATGTCATGAAGAAGTGATAATTGTGTTTTAATTATGTTTGTATTTTTGGTTGCATGTGACCTTTAATGACATTATCTGTAAAGCAGTCTCTTCTCACCTGGGAATACCTATTTTATATTAGCAGGACATCTTTAATATAAGCGTCATGTGTGACAGAATATGAACAAAGTATAACGTTCTCCCCATGGGGTATTAGAATGGCCGCATCATTCAGGTAAAAGTCTGATGCCTTTGCACCGAAACAAAGATATTACTTTCTGCTGATAAGGGGGAGAAGTTCACTGATTGCAGATGCATCCGTTATGGTTTATGACAGATCATTGCTGAACAGAACATGACTGGAAGATTTACCTCCCCTGATCACCTGTAATTCGCGGACAGAGAAATGTGGACGTGTTTGATCTTGACGGAACACTCGCTCATACAATCAGTTGTGGCGATTCCGGGGTCGAATTGGTCAAAGCAGCATATGCTAGTCGTAAGTGCCGATGTACTGAATATGACTTGTCTCGGTACCCCGAACGGTTGTTTATGCTACCCATCACTGCTATATTTGGTGCATTCCTAGACGTGGAATATCGCCAGTGAGAAAGTGAGAGAGTGAGTTTAGTTTGACGCCGCTTTTAGCAATATTCCAGCAATATTATGTCACGGCGTGGGACACCAGAAATGGGCTTCACACATTGTACCATGTGGGGAATCAAACCCGGGTCTTCAGCGTGAGGAGCGAAAGCTTTGACCTGGAATAACTGTATGGGAAGTCTATCTCTGTGAACAGTCAGCTACGCCAATCGTCTGAATAGAAGGAGTGAGTATGAGAGGGGCAAACTAAAATGCTCTGACCTGTATGAGATTGGACGAACAAGCTATCATTTCAAGAATTCTTTCCACTATGAAGCATAGCAGTTGATTCAGCATTTACTAGTTACGACGAAAAAATGTAGACACTCTACCAAACTGGTTTGATAGATGAATTGAGTGCAGCATGACTGAAAACCATTGTGAAATGCTAAAACAGAATGGTGATACGTAATTATGATCCAAGTTATCCAACATCTGCCCCATCGTTATCCCCTTGGCTACCATGTCTTTGGGTAATTTAGAACTGACTTCAAAATCAATAAACTCCAAGAAGCTGTCGACACCAACCGCCAGTTAGCCTTAATCAAGGCTGTTACAATTTTTAATCATTGTGCGGTTAACTGACTTCATGAAGCTATTGCAACCCAAATAGAATCGATTGTTAAAATACTTCCTCACACTTGAATATAGACCACGGAATACACACTCTGTCCATCACCTACACCACAATGTCGCTTCTATAGTAGTAAGGAAGATGTCATATATGTATGTATATTGTTATACCCTTTCTTTGTAATCCAACCTTCCTCACAAAACAGAATTCTATATTGTGTGTAAATCATATAATATAAATTTCGATTCTTCGTAATGACTAACAAATTAATGAGATTTCCAAATATGGCAAATGATAGGAATAAGTGGGTGGGTTTAAGTGGGTAACATCTTCCGATGTTGTACGGGCCATCAGCGCTTTACCTGTACAATAGATATATGTATATCGAGCTGCCATCCAATCAGTGATCGATGGGGTTTGAAGGTGTGAATATCGAACATCGGAATACATTGATACACAATTATAGAACATAAGGGTATATATTGGATATCATCCCACCATGCACAGTGAAGGATAATGCGGACTTTACATTTACGTTTGTCTACTCTGATTTCTACAAGAATGAATACCATGTTATGTTATTATTGTGTACTGAGTACGGATACGGTTCTGACCTACCAATATGAATTCGAACCTCGGATTGCAAACAATCACCAGCACATCATGTCGTGACTAAGGAAAGCAAGCGAACTGCACAGCTTATACCTGAGGCCTTGGAAAGGACCAACACTCAACACAGACTAAAGTCAGCAATCATCCTTCCGGGAAAATCCTAAACTCACTTGTCTCTTCTGAGTGATACGACACGTCTTAGTCTCACCATTGTACTCAACACAAGGGAGTGAACTTGTGTGATGAAATCATCAGGTGGCTACATCAAGTTCAATGACGCCATGATTTTACTGATATAAACGTCTTGAAGCGATATGGACCCAATGTAAGTATATTTCAGTATCTGGAGAGTATCCTAAGGATATTAAGTCCGTATACCCTGTGAATCGGTTATGCACGTAATACGTGCATGCTGCTGAGAAACATAATAGTCGACACAACCACTATTAATCATATACTGATTACTATCGATTTTGATTTGACTTCACGTTTTCGTTGTGCGTTATATAATCGTCACATATGCTCACAGCTATTGTTAACCCAAGACACAAGCTGAGATGACTATAATTATTAGCACTGGTATATTGTCAAGTGTTAGGAAAAGATCTTATAGACTCACAGTTGCAACGCAGAATGTACGTATGCCCAATATGTCACCAACGATTATGTAATGTATTGTGTACATTCCTCGTTGATTATATGTTGATTTTATGGTGTTTCAACAGCATAGTTAATCAATGATCATGGTGAGACGTCTATTGTATCTGGTATGGCCCTGTTTGTTAATCAAGCCGTAAGCAAATGATGGTGTCTTTCCGTCAGTTTCAATTCCTTTCAATTTGTTTGCAACCATACTTCCCATGGAACCCGACGACTTTTGTTCCGGGAGGCCGTTACTGACAATGAGTCCTACCTTTATATCGGTGTGCAGTCTAGAGCGTGTGTGAGAGAGCGCGTTGTGTATGTACGTGTATGTGAGCGCGTGGTGTATGTGTGCGTGCGTTTGTGAGTGTGTGTGTGTGTGTGCACACGAATGAGGTGGGGAGTGTGCGAGCTTTTCATTACTTGCTGGTAAAGGAGTAATGCCTAATGCAATGTTGTTTTTACAAAACGATTGTCATCGAGTTATATTTCTTGTACACCTCACCTTCCAATCACTTGCAAATGTAAAGCGTCACCGCCTGAGAATGACAATCCTCGATTATTCCACGGAAGAGCGTCTCTTGGGCGTAAGATGTTGTTTCGCAGTGAAATTGTTCCACTTAACCAGTGACAATTAATGATTACACAGCCGATTGTTCCGGTGCATATCTTTTGAAGAGACATACGCTCGAGTCGTGTCAACTCATGACAAATGAACACTTGGTTAATTTGAATAATATAAATTTTATTACTTGAAAAATAAAAAAAGACAACTATTGTTTATTAAAAAACATCATTGAAAAGAAAACCCCATTGTGCACAATTATCATATTCAATTGATTATTGTCAAACCAGATATTCTTAATCAAAACCTAGAAACTTAATGCAATAATTTCTTTTGGAAAGCTTTCAACGTTTGATGAATAATCGATCTCAAAATGTTCCGTTACATCATCTATGATAGAGGTATTCTGACTGTTCAATACACTGTTTTGGGGAATTGAAAACTGATAAAAGTGATAGCCAAGCCATATCTAGAAATGAAATTATAGCTATAGCAAATAGAACATAAACAACATTTTTTCTAATTACCGAAAGAGAAGGTCTCAAAACGTCAAAAGACAGATGGAAATATGTCCTACTGAATGTGAAAGATCAAGAGGAACTAATTTGTTCAATACATAAACAGTACCAGAGGACTAAACTCGCTGTTTTTAACGAGACTCTTATAAAGAACCGCATTCCTTACCACGATTTGAATATATCAAATTTTCCATTGTGCTCATTCCTGTGGTGTGATTCAAATAGATACATATTCCGATAAAAGGTAAAACATCAATAGAATTTTTTTAACAAATGCAAAGTTTAGCAAAACAAACGCTGACCAGAGATCAAACATCATTTGTCTTGGTTTGAAACGCACGTATACTTAACTATTTTTTAACTATTATCACTTTATACATGAAATATGAAACCTAAATTAATGAATTTCAGTTTTACCTTAACATTGTTAAGCATTTATAGATCGACGGAGATATTTGAGATAATGATGCAACGCAACAATAACCGAATATCGTAATGTTCAAGGTTTACATGCAATATGGCCAACACCAAACAAGAATACATGTACTGAAAGCACAACAAATTTAAAATTAATTATATTAAGAATAAAAAGTCAGCAATAATGGTTATAAAACATCATAATCATAGTAAGAATCAAACCCAAAGGTAGTCTGAAGATGCTGAGGTATAATGAGTCAGCGAATGGAATATTCTTGCCAGTTTTTTCAACATCATTCCAAGTTTGTTGATGGACCATTTTTGTACACGCCAACATTTTGGTCGTTCAAATTATCAACAGACATTTGCGTGTTACGTACTTCAGATGTAAATCTTTCTAGCCGTACTCCTGAATCTGATTCTGACTAAGACATCGTCTGTATTTACGTATACAACACTCGTAGTGACCTTAAAATGACATATATATATTCTTTATTCTTTATCGGGATTACATTTGAATCCAAAAACGAAATAACGACACACAATAATATTAAAACATTGAATGACGATCTATACACATACTGTTCAAATTCATTAGAGAAATGACACCAAAATAGTTCCCCAAATTCAATAGTCTATAAAAGAAGATGTATAAAGATTTTCATAACCTCAACATATTTGTCTTTAATATTACCTTGAAGATTTACACTATCTCAAATGGTAGAAGAGTTCATTAAATGTTCAACGTGATGTCAATTATGACATTGCACATAATTGTGAACTTAACAACTGTATCGACGACAGCATACGTTTGACTACATTAAACACTGATACATGATCTTACAGAATACAATACACAGCTAAACACTAAAATCTCTGATATTATAACATGATATAATGGTTAGGTTAAATACGAACACGGCAAATATTGACATCTATCCGAAAACATTATAAATAACAAATAACAACACGTATAATGTATAACATCTAATATACATGAGTAATAAAATATGAATAAATGACCAACTAAAAATTGAAATGCCATGGAGAGCAATTTCATTTTAAATTTCAAATGTGCTCTACAGGGAAGTGATTGTGTTTCAATTTAGCCACACACACGATGCTTTCATTTACTTCCTTTGTCAGAAGTTAGAAGCGGATATCACTCTGAATTACTGAATTTATCACCTGAATGCACCACGCTGAAAACAAGTCGCGCGTCAGAGAACTGTCTGTATGCTTGTTTTCTGAAAGTTACCATAGTAAAGTTTACTATGTGTAGGAACTAATTACTAGAATGAAATATCAAACACGAATGATTGCCAGAGACAAAACGAATACGATTAATCTAGCGGTTATCCAGTTGCAGCCGAATAATATCATCAACACAGGTGAATCTGGAGCACTGTCAGTGGCAGCACCACGATCTCTACCAGAACATATTGCTTTGATATATTGTTTCTTTCATCGAGTGGTTAAAACGTTCGCCCGTCACGTCGAAGACTGGGACTCGATTCCCCATGTGGGTACAATGTGTGATATCCATTTCTCGTGTCTCCTGCCGTAATATTGCTGGAATATTGCTAAAAGTGGCGTACAATACATGTATCACCGATAATCAGTGATGACAACACGCCCCGATTTCTCGAAACAAACTTAAGTCTGAGTTTTGAGTTTAGACTTAAGTTAGAGTTTTTAATCACATTTGAGAAAACACAGGAAAATGTATTTCCCAGAATGAAATGTAATCGATATTTAAATGTACAATAGTGGACAATTTGAGTGTGGTTGATAGATTACGTAAGTCTGTGTGGGCATTTTTATTTTAAAAATACAGTTGAGTTAAAAATTCATCTGTTTCAGTTTGTCAAACTCACGTTGAAATTCGCATAAAACTTAAGTTTGTTTCTATGGAGAAATAAACAAGGGCCAGGTGTCAGCATCACACTGTTACATAACATATTCTAATAAGTATGTAGACAATATCTATGGCATGTAAATATAAACAACAGACAACTGGGTATTTCTTTCATCGGTTACCTGTACATATTTACCATGTTTACTGTCGTCAAAACATATTTTGAATGAAAAATGGTATGCTTTCATGAATTCGATATTACTGAAATATGCCATGTTTACTGTCGTTATAATCCCTGAATTCGATCGGGTGTAACAGAAATACTGCCTATGGTAGCAATGTTAGTTATCATTAGTTTACATTTTCACTGTCAGGGACGAAAAACGTTATGCTTACCAATTAGTCATGAAATAGACTTTTCTGTGGCTATATTTCTTACTTAATCAAATGATATAATAAAGCAAATACCAAGAAAAGAGAGTTGGTTTTATATAATGCCTCTGATGATCTGATAAGAGCCATAATGAGTGATAGACTGAATTGACATCAGTAAAAGACTTTGTTGGTCATTGTAGTATGGATACCTGGTAATAGTGCGTAAAACAGGATGGAGACCTGGTAATAGTGCGTAAAACAGGATGGAGACCTGGTAATAGTGCCTAAAACAGGATGGAGACCTGGTAATAGTGCCTAAAACAGGATGGAGACCTGGTAATAGTGCCTAAAATAGGATGGAGACCTGGTAATAGTGCCTAAAACAGGATGGAGACCCGGTAATAGTGCCTAAAACAGGATGGAGACCTGGTAATAGTGCGTAAAACAGGATGAGACCCGGTAATAGTGCGTAAAACAGGATGGAGACCTGGTCATAGTGCCTAAAACAGGATGGAGACCCGGCAATAGTGCGTAAAACAGGATGGAGACCTGGTAATAGTGCGTAAAACAGGATGGCGACCTGGTAATAGTGCGTAAAACAGGATGGAGACCTGGTAATAGTGCGTAAAACAGGATGGAGACCTGGTAATAGTGCGTAAAACAGGATGGAGACCCGGTAATAGTGCGTAAAACAGGATCGAGACCCGTAATAGTGCGTAAAACAGGATGGAGACCTGGTAATAGTGCGTAAAACAGGATGGAGACCTGGTAATTGTGCGTAGAGACCTAACAAGGGAACTTCGATGGGTAAGGCAGTATAATAACCCATGTTAGAAGCAACAGTGTGTAATACAGTATGGAGAATCAAAAACTTATTGGAGACCCTATAATTGAATGAGTTAATATTTAACGTCACATCGGCAATATCTCAGCCATATCGTGACGAAGGAGACCCTATAAGACCCGAGTTTGAGGCAGCAGTGTAATACAGACCCGAGTAAAAGACTTCGATGGGTAAAGCAGTATATAAACACTCCAGTTGGAGGCAATATTGCGTAATACACTATGGAGACCCGAGTAAAAGACTTCGATGGGTAGAGCAGTTAAAGACTCGCGTTAGAGGCAACAGTGCGTAATACAGTATGTATGGAGACCCGAGTAAAAGACTTCGATGGGTAGAGCAGTTTGAAGACTCGAGTTAGAGGCAACAGTGTGTAATGCAGTAAGGAGTTAAATTATAGCTGGATAATACAGTCACTATGGATCATACGATATACAAAACAGGAGGTCATTGTTCCAACTGTCAATAGTGAATAATCTATGAAGTTACTGATATTGATGAAACATATTTTATATATTACCAAAACTTTAGACAGGTCAAATTAGCCAAAATTATAGTAATAATATCAAACTGATTTTGCAAAATTCATCTCATAACGTAAATAATCAGTAACACTGAAAACTCTGTTTCAGGTCAACATTATCCTTTTGATGTAACATTCTGGGATTATCACTCTTTGAAATATTCATTATGAAAGGAGCTTGATCTGAAGACGCTACATTTCCCATCTTGGTAATAGTGTGTGCAACTGTACACACATCGGTTTACATTTGAAACATCGTTCTGGCAATTTGAATATCCATGATATCTGGCTAAAATAAACAATGTTCTATCTCACAAGTTCACACAGATATTATCATATGTTATAAGTACTTTCTTTAAAAGGACACATTTCTGAACCGGTATAAAGTAAAACGAATTATTAAAAGTTCATTAAACGACGATATACCAGCTAAGGCTACAGTATAGCACTGGATAAAATACAATATGTTTTACAGTTAGACTAAAAAACAATAAGGAGCGAAAGATATACTTGTAGTAACTTACAAATATCTAAATGAGAAGCATAAAAATATTTCAAAGAATTTATGTCATAGACTTCTGGATGTGAACCCAAATGATCAGTTTTACCATTGTTTTGAATTTACTCTTAGGGACTGTATTAATGCCATCAGGGGTATGTCGTGGTACGTTTGCAGTTGTATTAACCTGTTGGAGTATCTTGAAGGCGAATGCAGCGACGTGAGGTAGATGCAGTGTCCATGTAGATCACAGAGGCACATTTCACATCCTGCTTGCACGTGATAACACAGTCTTCCAGGAACTCCATATCCTCGGACTTGTATGGCCAGGCTGAGACAGTGCCTCTTACGAATTGAGTTTCCCCATTAGCTGAAATTTAAATACACACTCTGCTTATCGTGTCGACCTTACCGGATCAGCCAATAAACACAACTGTATATTCAAAACGTTAACGTTAGTAATATTCTGTCTTACACACTCTACTTATCGTGTCGACCTTACCGGATCAGCCAATACACACAACTGTATATTCAAAACGTTAACGTTAGTAATATTCTGTCTTACACACTCTACTTATCGTGTCGACCTTACCGGATCAGCCAATAAACATGACTGTACATTCAAAACGTTAACGTTAGTAATACGCTGTCTTACACACTCTGCTTATCGTGTCGACCTTACCGGATCAGCCAATAAACATGACTGTACATTCAAAACGTTTACGATAGTAATACTCTGTCTTGTACACTCTGCTCATCGTGTCGACCTTACCGATTCAGCCAATAAACATGACTGTACATTCAAAACGTTTACGATAGTAATACTCTGTCGTGCACACTCTGCTTATCGTGTCGACCTTACCAGACCAGCCAATAAACATGACTGTACATTCAAAACGTTACGATGGTAATACTCTGTCCTACACACTCTGCTTATCGTGTCGACCTTACCGGATCAGCCAATAAACATGACTGTACATTTAAAACGTTACGATATTTTACTCTGTCTTACACACTTACCAATAACAGTGATTTCACCACTTTTACGATGAAATGATTAGTATACACTCTGCCAGGTGATCAGGAAATGTTATAAGCTGGGACTGATGACATATTGCTTGATATAAAGGGGATATTCCTTTAACTTAAGTGAATATTTTGTAGAGGGTAATGTCCTAGTAACTCTCCATTCCTTAAAAATAATGGAGCCGAGGCCCCGGTGGGGCCAATTATTTTAACGAATGGAGAGTTACGAGGATATTACCCTACTTAAATTATATTCAAAGTATTGGTAATATTTCTGTTATCAAAATTAAGTGTCAAAATGACAACCAACCCTTCTTGTTCTCGGGGTTTCATTTAATTGGCATATACCCCCTTGTAATACATACCAATAATAGCGATTTGAAACAATGTTCGTTTGTTAAACAACTTCTATCCTAAGGTGAATAAAATTCTGAGATTTAAATGCTCAATTGGCAAGGTAAAATTATGAGCATTCGCAAACTTAATTTCACTTTATTTGGTGTACATTTTTGTTTAAAGCGAAATTCATCGGTACGTTTTCACTGCAAACAGACTATAGTGTTCACTAGGTCAGGTGGCGCATGTATAGCTACACGTTATGAGTCGCCCGGAATCATTAACATGAACAGGTTCAATCTCAGTTTTACGTTTGAGGACCAGCGTCCCATTTCCAGTGGTCCCGACGTCAACTCAGGACACATTTCCACGTGGTTGGTCAGGTCGTTTTGATTCATGTGAAGCTATCAGATGATGACTAAATTTAAATCATTTACGCTGATAAAGATATTCGTCTTTACTGACATTTGAACCCACTGTCAACCCAGTGACAAGTATTTGAACCAACCAGTTTGGTTCACTATAAAAATGGTTCATAATTACCCCTAACCAAAAGAAGTGTTTTCTCGTTTTTCAGAATGATCCTAAATTTCACCTCTATACTAAAAGTGGACAGTAGGTTATAGGCAGAAGTGCGCTACAAACCTAGGTGGAAAATGTGCTTACCACATAAATTCGATGATAAATTTGTTAACCACATAAATGTTAGTGTTTTGTTAGGTACTTAAGAAAAATACTTACGACCATTTTCTGCCTTTTTATGAAATGCTTTAATGTTGGTCGGAAGGGCAGTGTTGATAGTGGTTGGTCGGATAAAGTTATCTGAAAACGAAGTTAGGTAGTTTCGTAACATATGCAAACACATTTAATCTCAAGCAGTATGTTCGCTGGTCACGCCGAAAACTCGGGTTCGAATCCCCACATGGGCACAATGTTTGAAGCCTATTTCTGGTGTCCCCCGCCGTGATATTGCTGGAATATTGCTAAAAGCGGCGTAAAACCATACTCACTCACTCACTCACTCCAAGCAGTATGCTGCAGACTGTCACTTGCACCGAAGGCACCGAGTTAGGTCTTCAATCGTTCGTCAGCCAGCTTTCTACAAGCCGTTAGCTACAGTTCTTAAGTGCCAAAGTAATTTTTGCCAGTTGTCCCTTACTATTGAACAGTATAAATCCGTTCCACAACCATGAGAACATCCGACATAAGTAGAATTGCTGGTATATGCCATGAGCATTTATTTACGAATAACTCAAACAAAGTAAAGAGTTCACACAACTGTTTGTATATTCTGGCCATTTGGTAACATCCCTCACAAACACATGCAAAGTTACGTCAATTGTAAATAATTATGAAAAACAACGGAACATATTTATGGTACCAGTCAAATTAGTGAATTGCATCGGACATCGTTTTGGTCACTGATTGTTGAAATTTCACGAAAGTTTTGAAAGCTTTACTGGGACTTGGGTGTTGCTACCTTGATTGAACAGCCTCTGAGCAAGAGTCGTGTGACTTTTAAATCGTGATCAACAGAACATGCTCGATTGTACCTTTAGCGTTATGAAATGTAAACACAAAAGGCTGGAACTGTTGGAGCTACTCTGAGGCCTTGAATGTTCCAAACTTGACCCAAAACATTTTGACAGAGGGTCACCTGGAACACTTTAAATTCTTCATAGAAGGGTCTATCTCGGTTGCCTCGAAAATGTTGTACTTCAAAAGGGGCAAACATCCTCCGTACCGGTCAAGGGCCAAGTTTATTGTCCAATAGAAATGCTGTATATCACGTAAGTATCACGTTGGTTATTAGATCGGCATAAATGGTTTTCATTGTTGATACGGTTATAGTGTAATGGAACTGAATCAGTAATTCCGTAGACAGGATTTGTGAAACTGGTCGAATTTGCTTCAAAAAGGTTCGGGGATGGAACATTGATGAAGCGCTTTCAAAACGTCTGTACAGTTTCCATTCCCACTCATGTTTATGACATACTATTTTCATTTGTTTGAGTGACATGCTAGAAGTTGGTGGTATACAGATGACAACACTTTATGAATGATCAACTTCAAAATCAAAATCGAAATAAAGAAGTTGATCATACATAAAGTTTTGTCATCTCTATAATATACTCTCCCAAAAAAGAAACGCATCATGAACATAGCAATTTCATGTAGCAATGAATTAAAACGTGATTCATTTTACAAAAGGTTTGCTCTGTTTATGAGTCCTATGGTGCTTATGTTTTGAAACATCACAACAAAACGCACCATCCGTAAAATACCCGTATTTAACAGGATGATTTTCACTTTCGGCGTGTAGTGTTACAGAATACACAATTCACATGCAATGCACGTGAAAGTTAGGGATCAGATAGTCTCAATGATGGGTATAAAAGGTTGATCGCTGTCTGTCGATTATTCACTGTATTTGGAATATTGTTGACGAACGCAAAATTCCACGTCTAAGTGAAGCCATCCGTCATATCGCCATTGGTTTGCTTGAAGCTGGCCAGTCTCAACGTGCAGTTGTCCGACGCATGAATGTTCACCAAAGCACCATTTCACGGCTCTGGGAGAGATATCGCCGGCAGAATGCGGTAGCAGATGCCCCTCGTAGTGAGCGACCTCGAGTGACCACTGCGGCGCAGGATCGCTACATCCGGGTACATCACCTGCGTCATCGAACAGCTACGGCGACCAATATACCCGACAGATACCCGACAAATACCCGGATTGAGGAGGCTTTCTGCACAGACCGTCAGGAACAGGTAGAGAGAGGCTGGTTTACGTGCCAGAAGACCTTATTTTGGCCTTGTGCTTCGACTACAACATCGTCGACATCGAGTTCAATGGTGCACCAACGTTCAGGCCTGGAACCTACCGATTTGGCGTAGAATCTGGTTCAGTGATAAATCACGATTTCTTTTGGAACGACGCGATGGAAAAATGCGGGTGTACAGACGTCGACGTGAACGTTTCGCCGACGCTTGCGTTCCCCAGGTGGACAGATTCGGCCGGGGAAGTGTTATGATGTGGGGAGCGATGACCTGCCGTAGGAGAAGTGATTTGGTGATGATCCAGGGCAACCTGACAGCTCAACGGTACTGTGACGAAATCCTACGTCCACACCTCCTTCAATCATTGATCGCCAGAGGGGAGTTGTTTCAACAGGACAATGCCAGGCCCCACACAGCACGTCACACTAGAGACTTCCTCCAGAACCACAACATCAATGTGCTCCCCTGGCCCTCAAGATCACCGGACTTAAACCCGATCGAACATCTGTGGGATGCCCTGGACAGACGGGTGCGACGCCGTAACCCTCAGCCCCAGACACTTCAGCAACTCGCACAGGCACTACAGGCAGAGTGGGCTGCGATTGGGCTACACGAGATTCTGAGACTTATTCGTTCGATGCCGAGGCGATGCCGTGCAGTTCTGGATGCCCACGGTGGTCACACGAGGTATTAATTTCAGCGCCACCACACGTCTCCATGTTACACTTAAACTGGCTTTCCTCGAGTTGGTGCCAAAGACGAATAGGTCTGCATTCCCAGTGTGCAATTTCGCTATACTTCATTGAGTCATAAAGCCTACAAGATGTTTCAAAATAAACATAAAAATACAGTTGAAATTCCTATATGCGTTTCTATTTTGGGAGAGTATATTTTCAGAATATTTATGTTTGTTTGCAGAGAGCGTTGGAACATTTTCATTTCTCACAAATAATGAGAGATCGTTCCAGGTCGAAACCTGGGTATATTGACCAGTGAATCAACATTAAAAATATCTTTTATAACACGGGTAAAAATATGTCACATGTTTCATATATCTTGTTATCATGCTGCCTACCTCGCCGTGACAGTGAAGTAACAGCTCACCTGTGATTAATTTCCTATAAAGTGGTAATTATTGAATCAATAATGGCTCTCTGATACAGATAATATGTCGTCAGAAATGAGAATGTCATGTAGAAACAACATATATATGCTAATAGACCTTCAAAGTCATGTTCTAATCAGATTTGGTGGATTTAGTGGACGCAATCAGTTATTTAGTCAACGTTCTTGCACCAGTTGTTGATATCTGTTGGGAGTATTCCCTGCGGATGTAAACATAACAGAATATTTTTAATAAGACTTGTGAATCAAACTGTCAAAAGTAGATGCATTCATTATAGCTTCCTTCATACAATAATCATTTACTCCCTGAAACTGAGTTGAATACCTTGTGTATTTTGTGGCAATCATAAATGAATTTCTGAATTCTCAGTGATACGAAGCAATGATACACTTGTGAAAACTGAGATACCCCTTGGGTACCATTAGGTATTACTTATTAAACGTTATTGCCATAACTGCGCTGACATGAATAAAAAATGATCGGTTATGTAATGATCTTTAGTTTAAATGTTGCATTGCGATACGTCTTTTGGCATAACATTTCACGCATTAATAAAAGTAACTATATAAGATCCTCAGCAGCTTGGGTCTAGTATTGTCTTAATACTCAAGAGATGCGGAACAAGATATCTTATTTTAACTTCTATTTGTCCGGAACTGTGCAGTGAAGAGATATAACTTTAGCGTTACGGTTGTGTCATAATTTATTGAAACGTCTTGTTGGGAATTTGAAACACAGCCAGGTTTCTGCTACTGGATCTCTACAATTTCTCGGAGGGAATTCTGTTGTCTATCAACATGTTTTATTGAAGACCATTTGACAAAAGAGCTGCCATCAAATTTCCACTAGTCAACGTTCCGTTTCTGTTCAGCAATATTAATCCTGCAGCCTTTTCTCTATAATCTAGCTTGATCTTTCTGCGACGATCTTAAAGAGCATACCGTGAATTACTCCAATGTTGTGTGATCAAACACAGCATTCAAGACCTCTGTAAAGCTATCCAAAGGTTTCAAGGCAGGCGGACTTGACGCATTAGTAGCAATGATGCCAGCTAAAATTCCTGCAATTGTCATCGTGCTTTAAATAGACTTAAATGCCTTTGCATCTGTTTGTGATCTGGTGTGCATCTGGATGACATATTGATGCAGGATTTGCTCACATTTCGCGAAAATCACACGTCACTTCATGTACCATTCAACAGCGATTCATATAGTTATTTCATGTGTATGACGTAGTCACAATCAGGCAATTGACTCTGCTTTTGGCAGACATTTCGTATGACTATGAACATGTTTTTCCATGTATTTTTCCTCTTTTGTATGTCTTTGACGAAGCAGAAAAGACACCTTTTCTAACCTAAATTGTATGAGCAGTTATTCTATCAGCGTTGGCTTAACCAGTTTGATGTTTCTAAATACTAAATTAAAATCATAAAACGTACATTAAGAATTTAATACTTGCACTCCTTACAGTATTAAATATACGCTCCTAGCAAAAGTAAAGCAACTCGTTTTATTCTGAGGCTAATGTTTTAGTACTGTAAGTGCAGAATTAATGAATTGAATAATAGCAAAGAGATATGCGCACAATAACCAAACGTGACTTGAAAAAGTCTTTGAAATATAATAGCACCCAGAAACGTGTACATGCACACTATTGATGAAATACGTCCTGTAAAATGTGTTTCAGGCACATTCGGAAATTCAGATAATTGCTTCACATCATCCATTTGTTGACAGCTTTACCAGATTCAGTAATGTACACTAAACAAAAACCCACTTCACATGTGTTACTTTATGTCCCAAACATACACATACAAAACAAAGTGTGTTGTTTGTGGATAAATCTGGTTTATGAACATAATGAGCGTACACTAAAGCAGGATTAGGCCTTATGGTGCGCTGGCGCACCCTCCACAAGCAACAGTTGCAGGATTGGGTCACTTTTGGATTTCACATGGGCTAGCCATCTGTATTGGGGCTTGTTCAGTTGACCCCTCTCGCTGTCACAACAGCAAAGCAACGTTGGCTTCCAGTTGAACACAGCATTAGATAACCTGCGTCAATGCTGTACCAAAACTGCGCCCAGCTCTTGAACATTCTGTGATTGAAGTCTCAAGGCAGGAAGACTTCTTCCAAACACATCCCATAGGTTTTCGATGGGAGTACGGTCAGGTGATCTCAATGGCCACTCATGTTGGAATTGGAGGTCTGGACCATGAGCAGCCATGAACGGCCCAACGTTTGCACGACTGCTGGTTTGTACACATCTTGGCATTCACCAAATGAGGAATGCATTGCTAATCTCCCGCAAATCCTACTCATGTTGATGCAGTGCTTGGAGACAAACATGGCGGCAATAAATACGTCACCGAAGGACATGCATATTCAGTCAGACTGCTATCCGGCGAGTTCCAGAGCGTGTCCAATGTAATATTGCTGGTCTGAGATACATCCGTTCCGACTCCTGTTCGGTGTTAGCACCAGCTTGGTGTGGCTGGGAAATACTGTCTCATCTGTGTAACGTACGTCATGGTTCCCCGCCTGATGGCCAGAAAATTAGTTCTTTGGGCAACCTGGATGCCACCCAAAACAATAAAGCTTCCATCGCCAGAAAGATGGTGTTCCGCAATTGTAGAGTTATTCTACATTATGTGTGTGTAATGTCAGCTTAGTTTTAGCAATATTCCGGTAATACTGATGTGGGGAATCGAACCCAGGACTTTGGCGTGACTAGGGAAAGATTTAACCACTAGGTTACCCCACCGCCACATAACACACACATTGTATATGTGTTGTTGCTATTGCTCGGGTGACCTCAGTTGCAGATAAATGCCCTCTTAACCTTTCTTAACTCGTGCTAAAATAGATTTCTATCGACTGTCAATATCCAAACCATTTGATTGAACATGACGATTTTTATGATGGGTGATGTATTCGACGATTCTATCCAGGTTCAAGTATAATGAATATAATCTTACACGTTTGGTTACTTATGTGAATAACCTATATTCTGCTATAACAGCATTTCATAAAATGTAGTTGTAACTGTATAGTGTAGTTGCTCACATTTGTGTGAGAGCACACCTCACGGTCACTATTCATCCCTTTACGACTATTGGAATTGATTTCGTAGATAATCGAGGTAATTGAAGACTTTATATTCAGCGTCAATCTGTTTTGGGAAAATGCGATCATAACGCGGACCCTCCGACAATCATTGCCGAACTGAGGATCGTTGTTTGCATTACGTACCTGTCTGGCAGATGTCTCCCTCATACCCATCCTGGCAGGAACAGTTGAAACCACTGCCTCTAGCAATACAAGTCCCGTTGTTCTGGCAGGGATTCCTCACACAAGGATCACCGCCTGCAACACGATGTTTAATGTTACTCATAAAATCACTGATTTAAAGAAAGGCCGCCATCGTTTTCTTGCATAATCGATTTTCCTTCTTTTCATGATTTTCTTTCTACATATTCCATTTCCGTCTTTTCTATTGTGCACCTGTATGTCTGATAAGCACCACAAATCTGGAAGTGATTATATTCCTACGACGCATGGTGAAAGAACGTAATACTGTATATTAGATACAAAGACATTTTTCTCATTGCCAAAACAAAACTGCTGGACTATTTTGAAAGTCAAGGATACCTATTTCGCAATCTGTGCCATTGATGCCACCAGGACAAGTACATCTGTACCCATTGGGCATGTCAACACAGGTGCCATTGTTGACACATGGGCTACTGGCGCAGTCGTCAATATCTGAAACGTGCACAGATGAACTGATGAGACAATAGAGGGGGAATTGTGTGATGTATATTCTGGCCAGGGGCAAGTTCACCTACTCTTCCTGCAGTGTGTGTGCCCACTGTTTGAGGTTAGGGGGCTGTTGCTGGCGGCTCGCAGACTTTGTGAACAGCATCCCCTAAATATTCGATGTGGTTTTTTTTATCTGGTCATCTTGGAGGCCACGCAGTTCTTGGACATTGTAGACCATGAAACTGGTTCGTCAGTGTTGCCGTGTGCGGGCTGACGTTATCGTGTTGATGCTTGTTGCATGATTGGAAGGACATATGTCAGTGGAATTCCACAAGTATAACATAGTGCCATTGATTTGCTTTGGATGTGTACTAATTTGATGACAAATAATGGAAACCCATCATTATCATAGCAAAGCAAATCATGTCGCACGTTCACTTCACGTGGTGTGTTTTTATGATAATTGGTAACAATTAGGTGATTGAAAAATGTGGGCATATTGTGCATGATCGCAGTATATACGTTCCTGTTGCATGATTAGAAACAGACTCTCACCTGTGCTGCAGTTCCGGTCTGTGTATCCAGGTACACAGTCACAGGTGTAGTTGTTCACGTGGTCGACACAGGCACCGTTGACACATGGACTCTTTGCGCAGTCGTCGATATCTACAATCATATCATTTATTCACATATATCTGTAATATGACCATCATGTGTTGATCTACGTCTTCTTGACATCTCTAACAACGCAGAAAGGTTTCAGTATATGCATGGTTATGAATTTATTTGGCCGCCCCTTCTATTCAACCCAGAAGTGCCCGTGAAGATCCGGGATAGAATTATCTTCAGTAACCCATGCCTGTCGTAAGAGGCAACTTACAGGATCGGGTGTTTAGGCTCGCTGACTTGGTTGACACATGACCCTCGTGTCCCTAATGCGTAGATGCTCATGTTGTTGATTGCTGAATTTTGTTTCATTTCACATATGATACAAACAGTAAATCTTTCCGCCCCAATAGATGAGGATTAAAGGAAACAGAGTGCAGAAAATGAACTCTTAAGTTTTCATTTTTAGAAAAGGGTTATTTCCGGTTCTACAATCTAGTTAGCGAGCTCATATCGAATGTAAGATAGGTGGTCATACATGAATATACGTGGTCTTCTGCTTCAAATGATTATTTTGTTGAGAAGCTAATTATAGAAAACATAATTTTATGTTACGTGTCCTTTATTCCTCCTAATAACCGGTCCTCAGCTGGGATGAAATTAATGTCTAGCACTGAAATTATGTGAACTTAGTTATAGATAATGGGGCGGAGGGGCATCCTAGTGATTAAAGCGGGTTCGATTCCCCACATACAGATACAGCTCATTGCCAAACCTGCTTCTGCTGTTTCCCGCCGTTATATTGCTGGAGTATTGCTAAAAGCTGCGTAAAACTAAACTCACTTACCACTCAGTAACACACGGAAAAGGGATCATTCCGTTACGCGTGTAATATTGCACGATTTGGCCCACTTATATTTAGTGACACTCAGTGACAGCTTTGTGATGGATATTGCATAATCTTCAGGACCTGCGTAAGTCCATTCCCCTGTACGTGATAAGAAGAAAGTAACTTCACCTGTGCTGCAGTTCCGGTCTGTGTACCCAGGTTTACAGTCACAGGTGTAGTTGTTGACGTGGTCGACACAGGTACCGTTGACACATGGCTTCGTTGCACACTCGTCGATGTCTACAGTTACGTTATGAATGAATGCTATCGTACATGTCTGCTGGCATTATTGTGGATGTGTTCATGTATGGCTATGTGCGTGTAGGATGTATGGTCAGTCTGTGTTGACCTCTATGACATCTATGAACACGAGGACATGAATCTCAGATATTGTTTTGTACAGTACACACAGAAACAGGGGCAAAATCCAGCAGTCAGGGAACAGCCTGTGTCAAACTACTCTTGGTCATCTATTTTAAACCCGTGAAGAAGGTCTCCAGTAACCCATGCTTGTCGTAAGAGGCGACTAACGGGATCGGGTGGTCAGACCCGCAGACCACAAATGCTCATGATGTTGATCACTGGATTGTCTCGGCCGATTACTAGTATTTACAAACTGCTACCACAGCTGGAATATTGCTGATTGTAGTGTTAAACAACAAGCAAGATACAAAATAACATGTTTTAAAACCACAAAAGATACAGTGTACAATTTATAGTTTACAGATGATATGGTGATGGCTAGCCCAGGACACAATTCTTATAGGCAATAGTAAAGTAGCTATTAAAGCCAGATTGGCAAGTAAATATCAGTACATAGAGGCAACCTATTAATGAGCCATAATGTAGGAAATGGAAATGAATCGGTTTCTGATTGAAGGTACAGCCAGGGGTATTCAACACACGGTTTATATATGATAAATATGATACAAATTACAGGTATATTTAACAATGGTTTCTATTGAGGTCGACTTACTATAATTACATGCCATTACGAATTTACGTGGTCTTGTTTGTCAGGGGTTATACTAAACATAGAAACTGCGTGAGATGGGTAAGGACCGTTACCTGTGCTGCAGTTCAGTCTGTATACCCAGGTTCACAGTTACAGGTGTAGTTGTTAACGTGGTCGACACAGGTACCGCTGACACATGGGTTTGCGTGCACAGTCGTCAATATCTAAAAATATATGTAACACTTTCATTGTTAATTAATCAATAGTACCAGGATGTATAATTGTCTGTACAAACGAATAGAAGTGTTAACGAGAGAGAGAGAGGCAAATTCTCTAAGACAATTATCAATTAGATTCTTTCGCTCCACACTGTACACTGGACAATCAAATTAAAACGTGGCATTCATCGTCCCTACATTCACACAATTAAAACATGTTCTCTCTTTGTAGAGGAATGTTGGCATATCTGCCAAGTTCAATATTGATTGGTGCTGTACCACATCTAAATTTTGGTAATGCAATTCTATGTGCTCGCGGGATGCTATGACAGACATAAAATGCTAGGGTAAAACATGTCTTAAAAGTAGAATACAGTCTCAGCTTATTATCTCCCTTTTCTGACGGACCTTGTGGCTCTAAAATACTTTCTAATCTCCACTGCGCGACATGCCTTTGATACAACCCAGCTCGTAGCACTGACGAGATAAAATGTATATTAAACCAGTTATTCACAGGGATAAAATAGGCTAATCCTAATTCCGACAACTTAGTATGTATGCGGAATTTTTAATTGCGCTTACGGCGGATCGCCCCTCGATCACTTCATAAAAATATTTATTTGGTAATACGACTAAAATGCAAGTTACAGAAACGTTTATAAAATCTTACAGTGCTTCCCCACTGGCGTACAACTGGGGGTATCCATGCCATTTCACCATTGACAGCCTGATTTGGGGCATACTTTTTAAGCCCCAGGAAGAAACGCATAACACGATTTTGGACAGCATTGATACAAGACATATTATAAGAGCCCCATATACATGAACCATAGTCCAGGATGGACCAAACCATTGTATCATACAGTTTTGTGAACGTACCATATTCCATTCCACCAAGCAATTTGTATTTAGATGTCAAAAGGCCAAGCGTCCTACTGGCCGAATTAGCGGCAGATTTGGCCATCCTAGCGTTATCTAAATATTCTGTGAGAAGCAAACCTAAGTAACAGTAACTCTAAACAGTTTCTAGTGTTAATTGTGCCTTCTCCACCGTGCATATCTCCTTACTAATGAGGTGCCTGCTACCAGTGTTATAGAGAACATTAAACCTGTGTGAAATACGAAAAACGTCTCACCTGAGCTGCAATTCCGGCCTGTATACCCAGGGTCACAGTGACAGGTGTAGTTGTTGACGTGGTCGACACAGGTACCGTTGACACATGGGTTTGGTGCACAGTCTTCGATATCTACAAGTTAATCCATAACAGAAATGCACGACGTAGATTGGATTAAGCCATAATGTATACAATAAAACAGTTCAGGCATGGTGATAGTCACGTGTTCTATGGACATGTTCTGTATCCTGATTTGTCCTGTACATGGGGGCGGTTGTGTACTCGTCCATATCTACAGTGTTTTATGTAGCGACAAGAAGGTAAATGTATAGGGCTACACGGTATTACCGGTATACCGCAATTCGCTTTTCAAACGATTCGTGATGCAATATTTGGTTTAGATAGATCGTTTGAGAATATATGTATTTTGTGATTATCTCTTATGGTTTAAGTTCAAAGCTATACATTCACATCTAACGTTTCCCTTCCTAATTAAGTGATAAAGAGGCATGCATTGCAATAAAAAGTCATGAATTGTGTAAAAACAAAATCAGAATCCTTTACTTGCCAGCCATATGGTGAGATTGCTGTTATCAGAACCATAACATTTAATTTTCCGGATAGGCCCGGTCCTGTTTGAAGGGACATTGTTAGGGGCCTTTACCATCAAACACAAGCTACTTCACAAGATTGGCCTAGCTGCAGGGTGGTAGCTTATTCTTGACGTGTTATGACAGTTGAATGAGACAACTGGCTGTCATATGAACTTAGTTCAGTGCCGTGTGCCTAAAAAGATGCATGTCTTCATGTTGCTTTTCCAACATTATAGAAGCCGTTAACTGGTACCTAAATAAATTTCAGTCTGCACGTGGGGCGGAGGGGTAGTCTAATGGTTAAGGCGTTGGCTCGTCACGCCAAAGACCTGGGTTCGATTCCCCACATGAGCACAATGTGTGAAGCCCATTTCTGGTGTTCCCCCAGGGCTCGAAAATTCCACTTAGTTATAGATAATGGGGCGGTGGGGCATCCTGGTGATTAAAGCGGGTTGGATTCCCTACATACATTCCATACAGCCCATTGCGAATACTGTTTCTGCTGTTTCCCGCCGTGATATTGCCGGAGTATTGCTAAAAGCTGCGTAAAACTAAACTCACTTACCACTCAATAACACACAGAATAAGGGATCACTCCGTTACGTGTGTAATATTGCACAATTTGGCCCACTTATATTTAGTGACACTCAGTGACAGCTTTGTGATGGACGTGGCATATTGTTCAGGACCTGCGTAAATCCATTCCCGTTCTGTGATAAGAAGAAAATAACTTCTCACCTGTGCTGCAGTTCTGGTCTGTGTACCCAGAGTCACAGTCACAGGTGTAGTTGTTGACGTGATCGACACAGCTGCCGTGTACACATGGGCTCGTTGCGCACTCGTCGATATCTGCAAGTCATATCAATAACCGAAATGTCTTTTTGAAGAGTGTACATGTAGATATAGGATGACATGATTGTAGACGTGCACTTGCATCATATACATATTTCTGTAAGTAGGTGCATGCAGTAGGTCATTAATGCAGGTGCGATGCATTTCAAAACATGTTCGGCACCCATGACCCATGCTGCCACGTGTGTTATGGCAATCAGTTAAGGCACTGCAAGTGTTTCCGTTACAGCAAAACATGTGTTGCTTTTATATCAATGTATTGCGTATAGATCCAAATATTTCTTCCTTCCATTTGTCGCATTCATTTTGGCCATGGTGAGGATTAGAAAGAAAAAGACTTCTCACCTGTGCTGCAGTTCCGGTCTGTGTACCCAGGGTCACAGTCACAGGTGTAGTTGTTGACGTGGTCGACACAGGTACCGTTGACACATGGTTTCGTTGCACAGTCGTCAATATCTACAAGTTAAGCCATAACCGAAATGCACGACATAGATTGGATTAAGCCATAATGTATACAAGAAAAGAGTTCAGGCATGGTGATAGTCACGTGTTCTATGGACATGTTCTGTATCCTGATTTGTCCTGTACATGGGGGCGGTTGTGTACTTGTCCATATCTACAGTGTTTTATGTAGCAACAAGAAGGTAAATGTATAGGACTACACGGTGTTACCTGTATACCGATTCATGATGCAATATTTGGTTTAAATACATCGTCTGAAATTATATGAATATTTTGTGATTATCTCTTATAGTTCAAAGCCACACATTCTAAGATGCTTCCGTGAAAGATCAAAGGCGCCGACAGTACTTTATCAGACGATAACGTAAACTTATTGGTGTCACTGCGCCATTTTAGTCTGGACAAAACAGCATAGATTACAATAAAAAATCATGAATTGTGTAAACCTCATTGTCAAACACTATACCTCCCAACATATCGCAATACGTGTGGCTGCCCTTCGTAATCGAACGTAGCCTTGGTAACCGACGTCACGATGTCAGTTGTCATCGCCTCGTACAACCTCCTACAGTAAAGTACTCTGTAGCACCCCGTTTCATTGTTAGCAGTTGCTTCACTCGGCGAACATCACTGGTGGTAACATTACGTTTATATTTTTCGACGACTACAGACGCGTCAATATAGGCGCGTAGCAAGCCAATGTTTTCGTGTAAGCCCGATAGGTTGCAAAGCTTTATATTTAGATAGTATTGAGGGCTTGCACAACCGTCCTAACAACACTCATAGTTAAGCCCAGGCTGTTTTTCATAATGGTAGCTACGCCCCTGATAGAAAGGCGCATCATTAGCACTGAACGAGGATTGTTGATATAGGTCCCCTACACTGTCGTTTTTCTGTTTGTTTCCCTCCTTAAATTTATTAAATTTTCGGTAAGTATTATATTTGGCATCTTAGAATAGAAATACAGTTCGTTCTACCACTCGAGCGTCCTCGTGTTTTAATTATAATCGTTCAGAGCGAAAGTGTGCTTTATTAGACTATACATGGTGGTAGAGTGAACTGTACTTAATTCACATTGACGTTTCCCTTCGTAATTAATTGACAAAACAGCAAGGATAACAATAAAAAGTCATAAATTGTGTAAAAGTCATTGTCAAACACTTTACCTTCCAACATATCGCAATACGTGTCGCAATACCGGTACCCGATTTGCAATATCTTGCAATACGATGTATTTGCCAATACACAGTCTTATAAATTTATATTGGTTCAATGTTCCAATGGGATAGGACCGGTTCTGTTTGAAGGGACATAATCAGTGGCTTTTACCACCTAATACAGGACTGATTCATTTACAAGAATGGCCAAACTGCAATACCGAAGCTTATTCCTGAAGTGTAGTTGTATCAGACAATTAAGTGTCGTATGAACTCCGTTCAATGCAGTGTGCCCGAAACGATATGTCTTTATGTTTAATTTCCCATATTATACAAGCTACACAAAAGTAGTACATAACTAGTAGCTAAATAGATTTCTTATAAGAGAATACCAAACGATGTCTCGTGTAACACCATATTTATGAAACCAGTGAATCGTGTCGTATCTAACGAGCCAAAGCGAGATTTAGATACCAAACCATGCACTCGTTTAGTATTTTATTTATCACCCATCCAACATTAGGCCATATATATATATGTGTGTGTGTGTGTGTGTGTGTGTGTGTGTGTGTGTGTGTGTGTCAAAAAATTCAACCCAACCCTAAGATTCTTTTATATTTTACACAAGAGAAAATGCAACGTTGACTCTCAAAATGTGCATGCATTTTTCACACTTCTAAGTTTTGATATTAATAATAATAATAATGGTTGAATTTGTAACGCGCCAATCTGCACGCCAGCTGGTATGCTCATGGCGCGCTACAAGTAAAGTTATTTGGGTGAGAGTCTAGACAAAGTACTTCTTAAATAAAACGTTTTGAGGAGAGTTTTGAAGGAGAGCAGGCTTGGGGCTGTTTTGAGATCTTCAGGCAGAGAATTCCATAGAACAGCTGATTGGTAGGCAAATGATCTGAATCCAAATCGTTTTAGTCTGTATCTAGGCACTGTGCACATAATTTGGGACTGGGATCTGAGAGTTCGGGTTGGATTATACTGGCTTACAAGTTCACATAAGTAGAATTGGCTGTATAACTTTGGAGCAATACACACAATTCGGGCTGCAGTATTTTGTATTTTTTGTAACTTTGAAAGAGATTCTTGTGACACACCACACAGTAGGCTATTGCAATAGTCCAGGCGTGAGAATACCAGTGTTCGAACTAATGCAGCGGCAGCTTCCTGGGATATAAGATGCCTTACTTTGCAGATGTTTCTTAAATGAAAATAGCATTTTCGATATAGCTCCTGTATATGACAATCTACACTCAACGTGGACTCCATCAAGACACCCAGATTCTTAACCACTGGTTCAAATGGTATACTTTCGTGACACACAGACAGGTGCGTAACACCTACTTTCGTCACCACTGCATACGTAACAATAAGCATAGCTTCTGTTTTATCTTGATTCAACTTTAATTTGTTTGTTGACATCCAGGATGCAATGTGGATGGTGCATGATTCTAATTTAGCCAGTGGCTGTCTATCATCAAGATTCAAACAGTCTGACATCTGAGTATCGTCAGCATACATGTGGTGATCGACAAATTATTATCAATCACATGGCCTAGTTGGGTGGTGTACACAGTAAACAGAACCGGCCCAAGAACCGAACCTTGTGACACACCATAATCCATGTTGTGACATCTAGATTGTGACTGTCCGACCACAACTGATTGGCCCCTGTTTGATAAATATGATTTAATCCACGACAAAGTGGAGCCTTCAAGACCAAAACCTATCGGAGAAAGGTGAAAATTTCCACAGAAATCACGGGGTTTGGGACATAAAACTAATACAATTTAAAATAAAATCCGCCCGCCTGACCCATAATTTTGGGAAAATATTATGAGAAACTATAATATTTTCTTATTAATGGCCTTACCAAAATAATATCTCAGAGAATTCAACTTTCAGAACGAGTGCATTACGCCATCATAACATTAAATTAAAAAAATATAAATGCTATTACACGCAACCCGGCAAAGAACAGTTGAATATCGCGACTTCGAGATGCGTTGTGTATGACAGAAGATATTTTGTTTTGATCACGTAACTTTGGTCATGTGACCGAGTGCAAATAGTTCCGGGAGCACGCGATGTTATTACACAGTCGGTAATAACATTGCAGATATATAAAACAGTGATATTTGTAACTGGTGAATAATAAATACACGTATTTCATCCGGAACTAAGGACTTCCTTATCTTCAGTTATAGAGGGACGGTGGGGTAGCCTAGTGGTTAAAGCGTTCGCTCGTCACGCCGAAGATCTGGGTTCGATACTCCACATGAGCACAATGTGTGAAGCCCATTTCTGGTGTCCCCCGCCGTCACATTGCTGGAATATTGCTAAAAGCGGCGTAAATCTAAATTCACTCACTCAGTCTGCATGTTTGTCGTCGGATTGAGGACTTCTAAACTCTTAAGAAATATCTGCACTTTCTTGATGAAATCCTGATTATTAACACGTTAAATTAGAAAAAGGATTCCGTTGCATTCTACACTCTACTTCACGTGAACAATTTGATTGTCATATTTTGTCGATAAACTAAGAGTTCGCAAATAATTCAAGTAATTTCAGTTTTTCACCTTCTGATGTGAAAATGATGTACCTTTCCACTGAAGTTGCTGGGGTCATTGATCAGGAATGTGTGGCACAACCTCGTCCATTCATGTCGAGATACCCATATATTCAGACCAACATTAATGTTTGCATTGAATAGATTTAGCCCATCCCAATAATGATCGCCCACGGTGTCCTAACCAACGGGGTTCCCACTATAACAGTATCTTTAGGGATAAACGGTAAAACTACATGGCCACTGTTCATGTCTTCAGGATGTGTTGATATCCTTTAAAACTGCCCACGGTTTTAATTTCCAGGTAATCATACTCCCTCCCTTTTCTTCTTCCGCTGTTTGTTCGGTAAAATATGCATGAACTATCCAGGGCGGGTTAATTTTCGATTGCAAGAACCACGGGAATGAATTCAGAGGTAAGTGTAGGTTTACTAAATGCCCGACCCTAGAAATATAGCGGGTGAAAATATTTTAGACCAATGCTGAAAATTATTGCATCAAGACTTCTCACCTGTGCTGCAGTTCCAGTCTGTGTACCCAGGTGCACAGTCACAGGTGTAGTTGTTGACGTGGTCGACACAGGTACCGTTGACACATGGGTTCGTTGCACAGTCGTCGATATCTACAACAAGTAGATATTAGGATTTACAGTACAACCAGAAATTGTTGAGAACTTAAAGATTGTAATTTTTAAAAAGAAATTCACTCATTACTCACGTATTAAATGTGAATATTAGCAAAACATAACTCCAGATTCAAAGACAGTGAACAGTTAGTATTTTGTCAAGTCACCATGGGCAGCAATGCAGGCTTCAATGCGGCGGGGCATATCATACTCCTGATCAAAGAAGTTAGAAAGTCGTGGTCCATGCTGTCCCAATATCGGACCACCTTTTCTTTCATTTCAGCAATATTTGTCAGATTTTCTTATTGACACTTTCCTTCATAAGTCCCGAAACATTTTCTATTGGATTTAGGCCAGGGCTATAGCTTGGCCAATCTAATAATGTCATATTTTGGGTCCGAAACCAGGCCTGTGAATGCTTTGAACGATGTTTTGGGTCGTTGTCCTGCTGGAAAATCCAAACAATTTCCATAGAACACGTGAGCAGATGGAAGTAAATGTCCCTCGAGATATATATGCCCTGTACCCCTCACTGTTCACATTTCCTTCAAATACTCCAGAGGGGCGTTGTTCAACCTTCCCCTAACACAGATAAGCCGAAGCCAACCCATTGCATGCAGCTCAGTTTTAATTGTCTCCTAACAGACAGCCACAGTTCCTCTATCAATCATATCCAGCCTTAAGTTTTCTAAACTCCTTCGTTTGTTTTTAGAAACAAGAATACCAAGCCGCCTCCTGTCACCGATAGTCAATTTTCTTGGCCTACCTGCGCCTCCCTGGTGCTAAATGCCGTATCCATTTGCAATATTTTCAAAACACGATAAACAGTGGACAAAGGGATGCCTGTTCTACTTTGAAATCACTTTAGCTGATCTTGATGTCCTTGTTATAATACTCTAAAATCAACTTCCTCTTCTCTAAATCATCCATACTGAGGATCACTGAAAATGTCGTCTGCTAGCAAGTAAACAAAGGAGGATAACTCTTCACAAACTAATGAAAAAGGATTAACGGGTTATCCCCTTGAATGAAAGCAAACACTTGGTAGCTGGTCAAGGTTGTTTATACTAGAAATCCAATTAAACATATTCCTAAAATTCTCAATAATTTCTGGTCATACTATATGAATAACAGCATGCGGCAATATGCTATGACTAACTGTACATTGATATATTCACCGTTTTTCTTGAGCATTTCGATATTAGATTTGGGGCAATGGGGTAGCCCAGTGGTTAAAAGTTTTTTCGTCACTCTGAAGACGCGAGTTCGATTCCCCACATGGGTGCAATGTGCGAAACCAACTTCTGGTGTTCCCCGCCCATTGCTGGAATATTGCTCAATTTCACTCACTCACTTGGATGTGTTTGTGTGACATAACTTGCAACTTTATGCTATGTACCACCCACCTGTGTCACAGTGTCTACCGTTGTATCCTTCAGCACATGTACAATTGTACGACTCCAGCTGATCCACGCAGGTACCGTGTACACAGCTGTTGTTAGCACAGCTATCGACGACATCTGGAAAGACACCATAACAGTAGTTAGGTCCAACAGACTCTACCTCAGTGATGAAAAGCCGCATGGCCCTTACAGAACTCAAAGCAATGGTGTGTTAAACCATCCAGATCAATCTGACAAAGACAGAATATTTCCACGTGTACGTCTGTAAAACATCTATGAACATAGTTCCTGTTGTGTTAACGCTTATCTCAAAGTACATCTGCATGACATTTCGAAAGTAACCTTCTCTGTGAGATTCAGCGCTATGTCAGCAAGTGTACCAAGTGCGATAAGATGTACACTACCATCTCATCATTCAATAAACAGTCAGGTAAAACAATTGATCTGTGTAGATAGTCTTAGAAAGAAGTTAAATGCCAGCTCAATGCAGAGCACATCTGCAAAGACACGGCATCATAGATACTGCCTACATACCCGTCTCGCAGTGAGCTCCTCCCGATCCATTGACACAGTCACACTGGTACAGGGTCGTCAGGTCAGTACAGCTACTGGAGTACTGGCATGGGTCCACCATGCAGCCGCCTGAAGCTTGAATATGTACAACTCAATTACACATTCAAGTTCTTTTAATGTTTATCTACAGTCACGTGTGTAAATGGTTGCACACATATATCCAAGGAAGGCAAACTGAAGGTTTCACCCTGTAAAATAAAATATTCAGTAGCTCACCTAACCTGAGCCGAGTTATTTTGATGCTTGACCTAATCTATATAGTATCTATCGTTTCATGACCTGACACATATAGTTTCTATCTTTTCGTGACCTGACACATGTGTTGTTTTATTGTTTCAAGACCCGATACTTGTAGCTTCTATTGTTTCAAGACCTAACACATGGTGTTCCTTTTGTTTCATGACCCGACACATGTGTTGTGTCTATAGTTTCATGACCTGACACATGGTGTTTCTATGGTTTCATGACCCGACACATGGTGTTTCTATTGTTTCATGACACATTGTTTTCTATAGTTTCATGACCTGACACATGGCGTTTCTATTGTTTCATGCCTTGACACATGGTGTTTCTATAGTTTCATAACCTGACACATGTCGTTTGTATGGTTTCATGACCCGACACATGGTGTTTCTATTGTTTCATGACCTGACACATGGTTTTCTATAGTTTCATGACCTGACACATGTCGTTTCTATTGTTTCATGCCCTGACACATGGTGTTTCTATTGTTTCTTGACCTGACACATGGTGTTTCTAATAATTGTTTCATGACCTGACACATGGTGTTTCTATTGTTTCGTGACCAGACACGTGTCGTTTCTATAGTTTCGTGACCTATCACATGGTTTTTCCATAGTTTTGTAAGTTGACACATGGTCTTTCTATAGTTTCTTGACCTGACACGCGTTGCTTCCATGGTTCGTTATGTGGCAGTGCTATTTATTGTGAAACAATGCCCCAAGTGCACATTCATTGTACAGGTAGCATTGTATGTGATGACCATACTCTGGATACTCTGTGCTAGCCCTGTCTTCCAAGTTGGAATACAGTCACTGAGAGGTGAATATTACCACCATTGTCTTGATTACTATAATCACTGCTCCTGTGTCATATTACCTGGGGAATGTGTGTTGCCACTCAGTGTTGTACTGCCATCGTGATAGCTTTGTATGGGTTTTGTTTCAGTTTGTAAAATTAGTTAATTACAGCACAATTTATGTTTGTTTGTTGGTTTCGCACCTGATTCTTTTACGACCTGAATCACGATTAACGTTGTAGTTTAAGCAGGGGCAGAAACACGTCGCAGCTTCTGGACCTAACATATAGTTTCTATACTTTCGACATATTTTCAGGGTCCCACTATTAGCCAAGCGGAAAATATGGTTTAAATGGTTTAATATTATATGCAACAATGACTGCGAACTGAACTCAACTAGGGACATTAAAAGTCAATATCTATAGCAAAGGAAACTGATGAGGGAATACAAGGCTTTGGTATTCCATAATTATTTCAGATGTCTTTACAAACTTTGTATTGGACTGTGGGTGACAACATGACACATATAGCAACACTGCAATGAAGTTGTATTCCTTTATTTCTTTGCACCTGTGTGTTTTGTATAAAATCCTATGTGACACATTATCAAATTACACTGCTTTAAAATACCCGTATAGAAAATATGAACAATCCAAACACACTGGAGCGATAACCGCCAATAACCAGGACTTGTGCAGTGTCGTATTTATCTTTTTATAGTTTCTTGTACACGGTACCTCAAAATATATTATCATGTACCTATCTATGATGAGAGAGTGCCAACACAGAGACGGTCATGTGACAGAGGTGTTACAACCAAGCCTGTATTACACTCTCTAGCGGGTTGATATTCAACATAGAGACGGTCATGTCACAGAGGTGTTACAACAAAACCTATATTACTCTCTCGTGCGGGTTGATATTCAACATAGAGACTGTCATGTGATAGAGGTGTTACAACCAAACCCGTATTACGCTCTCTGGCGGGTTGATATTCAAGATAGAGACGGTCATGTCACAGAGGTGTTACAAAGAGAACCCTTATTACACTCTCTGGCGGATTGATACGGCCTGTCTAGACACAGAAAAATGAACTATCGACACAGCTCCGATGGTACGAAATATGAAATTTTTAGAGTAAAATTAATATTTTTATACTTATCCTGACTCATGTTTATTTGCTTGTCTTCTTCTTCTGGCGAACCTAGTGGAACACTTGTATCTCCCAATTGAAGTTCCCTTCAATAAAAAATCACTCATTAGTACTGACCACGAGTTACCTCCCTTCCACAAGCGCGGGAACGAGGGCGCCACCTGAACCCATGTGCCTCACTCTCTCCTCATATACTGAGCCCAACACCTGAATTTCCAGGGAAATCCAAAGTGTTAAGTGGGGAGGACGGGAGGGCTTACCTCATGAGTCAGGATAAGTATAAAAATATTAATTTTACTCTAAAAATTTCATATTTTTCCTTATCCTGACTCATGTTTATTTGCTTGTAGAATCCTACGGAATAGGAGGTGGGATTATATATACTTTGGATTTTACTAATTAGTGATTTGAACTGAGATAATTGTAATAACCCTAAGGGAACTTCATGAAGGCACTGAACTGAATTCCTGCTGTTAACTTATCAGTTGCCATATAAGGGTTATTACAATTTACTGAATATAATAATAAAGTATATAGAACATTAATTAAGCTAAAGCTATTAATGTGATAGTATAAACTGTTGATAGTTTATAATGAATACTTTTATAGAACCAAAGTAGTAAGCTTACAATATGCATATATGTAAGTTATAACAGAATTGTGCTTAAGGTATAATGATACTTTTAAGCTGTATAATAGTAACCAACTACTGAGAGTTTGTTAACTAATACATGTTATGAAATGAACACATGACTGAGCTTAAGGATTGAAACTTAAGCTGAACATATATATAATAGTAGAACTCCTAAGAGTTGTAGGCATATATATAGTATGATTATAGAACTGTGCTTAAGATATAATTAGCAAGCAACCTAAATGTAAAACAACTCCGTAGAGTTTGTTAGCTATTACATTTTATAATGTAACCATAATGCTTAAAATATGATGAAACTTAAGCTAAGTATATGATAGTAAAAACTCTTTAGAGTTTGTTAGCTAATATACTTATATGATATAAACACACGGTACTGAGCTTTTAAGATGCTTAAGATATGATGAAACTTAAGCTACATATATAATAGCAAAAAACTCCGTAGAGTTTGTTAGCTAATATATTTTTATGATATGAGTATAGTACTGTGTTTAAGATATAATGAACTTAAGCTACATATATAATAGCAAAACAAACTCTGTAGAGTTTGTTGGCTAATACATTTATAATGTAACCATAGTACTGAGCTTAAGATATGATTAACTTAAGCTAAATATATAATAACAAACTCCGTAGAGTTGTTAGCTTATATATTGTATGATATAATAACCATAGTACTGAGCTTAAGATAATAAAAGAACTTAAGCAAAATATATATAGCATGTAGCTATTTAGTACTGTTATAAGATAAGTAAAATCTGTAAGATTGACTTATCTTCTCGAGAGAACTATCAACTGTTGTGCGAGGACCATGGGACCGAGTTGGTGGCTACCTGAGACGTCCTCGGTGGTGATATCTCTCAGATAGTGGTTGGCAAACACCATATCGGATCTCCAGAAATAACCCTCCATATTTCAATAGCATTGTATATGTTAGCGCTCTAATATCATGAGGATTAGAAGCTCATGGAGGGTCGATCCTGCAGTCTTGTAGGCACGTAGTATGACAGTTCTGATCCAAAAGGAGATTAGTACGTGAGACTTCCGTCTGCGTAGCTTGATAGAGGAAATAATCTCTTGCATTTTTCCCTCCTGTTTGGCTCGGTGGAGATATATTTTCAGTGCTCTTACTGGCCATCGTGATAG